>NC_056747.1:1150569261-1150736761 GCF_019279795.1 Protopterus annectens | reverse complement strand
ATATATATATATACATATATATATATATATATATATATATATATATAAATAGAGACAGAGAGCAATAAATATCGAGATAGATATGTAGATCTATCTCTATATCTACACACACACACACACACACACACACACACACACACACACACACACACACACACACACACACACACACACACACACACACACATATATATAAATATTCTGTGTGTGTGTGTGTGTGTGTGTGTGTATTGTGAGAGAGAAAGTGTGAATCTTTGATCTCAGACTCAGAAGCACAATGAAATAACACTGTTTCTACAATGACATACTCAAAGCACACAAATATGGATGGAGAAGGAATTCTGAAGTCTCAGGAGAAAGGAAACAGAGTGGGCATTTTTCACATAAGTCTGTTTATGAGAACCACTACACATCATTGTATATGGCTAGGACTGAGCTATTTTTATTAGACAGATGAAAAGATATCAATAAAAAATGAAGAGGAATGATCTTTTATTGGAACTGACGAAAACCTTTCTAGGCTCTCTCCTAATGTAATACAGAACCCATTAAAAACTCCATTTTCTAAAGTAGTGCTTTACAAAAATAATCTTCTTAGATTTAATCTCTTCACTCTCTTCCTGTCAAAACTTGTCAAAAAACAAAAGTTATTGCATGCAAAAAAAAATGTCACCTTTGATGCCTGACAATCTATAGCAAAGTGCATGCTGATCATACTTAATATGCCTTTCCCTTTTTTAGTTTCTCCAAATATTTTGGGTTTCTAATACCATGACAGGAGTGGACCCCATTCCTAAATCAAAGTATGATTAATGTTCATGAAATTAGTATTGTTTCACTCTTTGATGTCAGCCAAAAGTGTTCTTCGCAGCACCTGCAATGTGCCCAGTAATGACTCCTTCTGCAATTCGTATGGAGTTACTTGTATTGGTAGCGTATATAGATAGGATTGTAGACTCTTTTTTATAAGTCCCATTGCTCCTACTACTATTGGAACTATCTGAGTATCTTTCTTCCACATTGGTCTCATTTCTGCCTGCAAATCCTGACATTTTATGACTTTGTGTCTCTTTGTACGCAGGACACTGCAGTCACTGGGTCTGGCGATTTCAATGATCAATGCTACTTTTGTCTTCTTTTACTGGACCACTGTATTTGGTTTTCTAGCATCTATCTTCATAATTTTCTGTGATGCTTTGGGGTTCATATTTCCAGCCACTTCAATACCATAATGTTTGCACAATCCCCAGTGCAACAGTCTTGCCACATTATTATGTCTTTCAGTATACAGTCCTTCTGCCATTAGTATGTCGCAACCAGTAACAAGGTGGGCAACTGTTTCCAATTCTGTTTTACAAAACCTACATTTGTCTGTTTCTCCCACATGTTCAATGGACTTTGTAAACCAACATGTACGTAACCCACTATCTTGGGCCTCCAATATTAACCTTTCATCTCTTGGTTTGAATTCACTTCTCCTTAACCATTCCTGTGTTTGTTCCTGATGAACACGAGGTTCTTCCAGATGTTTTCTAAACTTGCAACTATATTTATACATTTTCCACATTTCTTGCCTTTTCATCTGGTTCTTCACCTTATATTCTTTCTTTTCTTTTTTGGCACATTCAGTTGTTGCCTGTTTTTTATCTACTTCTGGTTTGATTTCCATTCCTGCTTGACACCGATATGCTTTTGATAGATTAAGCCAAGAAGTCATCTTAGATTTATTCTCATGTTTTAAAACTTTCACTACATTTGGGTCTTGTGAGGTCAGCAGATGTGTGGAGACCCATGATTGTAGATCTATACATGTAATCAATTTCAAGGAGACCCATCCTTCCTTCAGGGTGAAGCATATATAATCTTGATATACACTGATTTTTATAGATCATTTGGTGAGCATGAAGCATCCTTCTTGATTTAATATCTAATCTATCCAACATGTTTTGGGCCAATCAATCACTCCAAAACTGTAAGTTAGGGCAGGAAGAGCAAACTGGTTTGTAGCTTGGTTTTTTCCTAGATATCAGTGCTGTTTTCAAGATTCATTTAAGTCTTCTGAAGTATTCCTTACTAAATTTTGTTCGCATTTGTTCATGTTTTATTGCTGATCCTTCATGAGTTCCCAAGTATTTATACATTCTTGCTTGATCAAGTTCTTTTATATCACATTCTTGTCCCAAACTGATGTTTTCCTGGTGCTGCAGTTTTCCTGCTTTAAAGGCTGATTTTGCACATTTATCAAGACCATATGACTTTTTGACAACTTGCAGTTGTGCTTTCAGTTCCTCATCTGATGAGCTATACAGTTTCAAATCGTCGACAAAGAGAAGATGAGAAGTCTTTAGACTTTGTTGTTTTCTAGGAGCCAAATTATAGCCATGGCCTAGGCTAAGTAGACAGCTTAATGGGTTAAGGGCAAGGCAGAATAGCAACGGTGACAGAGAGTCATCCTGGAATATCCCCCTTTGAATTTTTATCCCTGGGATAATAATTTGTCCTTTATCATGGCTTAATTGCAAAGTGGTCTGCCACTGTTGCATGGTCACTGTAATGTAGCCGATCAGTGTAGGGTGTATCTTATACATTTTTAAGCACTCTTTTATCCATGAATATGGGATACTATCAAATGCTTTTTGTAGTCAAGTCCATGCCATACTTAGATTCTTCCCCTTTTTACAGTTCTCCACTATTACTTTAGATAACAACAGATGATCCTGTGTTCCATATGACTTTCTTTTATTGCCCTTTTGTTCTACTGACATAATTGAGTTTTCTTCTAAATGACTATAAACTCTGTCGGCATCAATTCCCGTGTATAGTTCATACGTCATCAGAAGGCAAGTTATTGGTTTATAATTTTTGGGATAGCTTGCAAGTTCACTCTTAAGTAGGAGCATTGTTTTTCCTGTTGTTAGGTGGGTGTTCGTTCAGGGTGAGCATATAAATAGTTCTTACTCATGGTTAAATCTTTGTGCAAAGATGTTAGTACTCTTAACCAAATGGTAGGTACTTCATCTGGGCATGAGGTTTTCCAATTATAGGCTTTACTTAACTTTGTTTCAATCTCTCTGGCTGTTACTTCTTCCCATTTCATATCCTGTACCTTTAAACTTCTTATTCTTTCTTTTACTTCTTTTATCTGTTTAGCATCTTTGTTATGTTCCACAGGATCTTCATAGATACTTCTCTAAAATGCAACTATTTCTTCTTTTTTTGTCAGTCTTTCAATTCCTTTTAGCTTGTTTCCCAATTCTCTATAAAACTTTTTTGGGTCATCAATAAATTGTTTATTTTGTACTTTTCCTTTATATTTATCTGCGTAGCTTCTAAATTTTCAGTTCTACTTTATTCTATTGAAACTGCGTTATGTAGAATGAGAGTTCATTGACACGTAATCAGCGAACTACAAATCCAGCGAACGCACAAAACCGCAAAATTTTAAATGTCGAGGTGTTTTGGTTGGCCCGTCTGAGCTACAGATTAGTTAGGTAAGTGTGCGATAGTTATGGACATTAGGGTTAGGATTAGGGTGCGGGTTAAGGTAAGTGCATAGATAGGTAATATAAGATGGGTAATGTATTTAACGTTTAGTGTAGGGTTTGAGGTAGGGTTTTGGTTAGTGTATGTGTGTGGTTTATTAATTTTGTTTGGGTATAGCTCCGTAGGGTAAGTGTGCGGTAGTTACAGACCTTAGGGTTAGGGAGGGGTTAAGGATAGTGCATAGATAGTGGTGTATGTGGAGTTGAGTGTAGGGTTAGAAGTAGGGTTTTGGTTGGTGTATGTTTGTGGTTTATTTATTTTGTTTGGGTGCGTATTATCTTTTGGGCGGTGGGGTTGGCCAAGTATGACAATTCGGTATTTTGAGTTTTGCGGTTTCGTGCATTCGATTATTTCGCAGTTCGGTGTATATGTGTCGATGGAGTGGTGTTCGACGTAACGCATTTTCGTATAAATAAAGTAGACCCAATTTTTCTGCGTGTGATGAAAGTTTTAGTTTATTTGCGATAGATCCTGATCTGTTCTAATATTGGGCATTGCTTTCAACACATCTATCTTTCGGAGTATTTTTGTTGATCTGTTCCCTCTTCTATGCTCTTCTAATAGTGACACTTCTTGTGTTAGTTGCTTTATATTTTCTCTATTCAATACTTCCATGATGGTATTCGATTTCTCCCCTTCCTTTCCCTTACTACCCTGTGCTCTTGTGATAGAACTTTATCAGTTATTAATTTAGCTCCACAGTAATATATCCTGTTTACTTCTGTTATATTGCATGAATCTCTATGAAGATCATAATTACTGTGTTCATTTCCTTTATCAAACATCTGACTTTTTGGGTTTTATTGACCTTCTGCAGTCTATTCTTTCATTGATCTTAATATGTCTATCTCTATTAAGTCAAACAACTCTTCTCTTAGCTCGGTTTCTTCTAAACTGAGGGCACATTTGTTGTTTTTCATTTCCTGCGGGTATTCTATAGAAAGTTCTATTACATCTTCCTGTGGCACATTCTTTTCAATTTCACCCTGTGTCATCTGTTGTTTTGTCATATGGGAACTCACTGGCCTATCACTCCTCAACATCGGATGCATCAGAGTTTCCACAGTTTCCTGTTCCTTCTCTTGCTGTCTAGCTTCAAGTGAACGTTTATACTGGTTTCCTGTGGAAGGCTCCAAAATATATTGATATGGCACCTGACCAATTGCTTTCTGGTCCACTGGTTTCCCCTTAACTTGGATATCCATTGCTCTATCCTGGTGTGGTGCTTTCTGCATTAGATTTTCTACACTGAATCCTTCACTTTGCAGGTGGTCCATAACCTCAGTTTCTATTTCTTTAACTTCTCCATTACTAATCTCCTTTTCTACTTTTCCTCTTTGTCCTTATTTTTTTGTATTGTAAGGTTTTTCATGTCTGGATTCCTTTGCCTGTATTTCTCTTCAAATATCTTTGGTGCTGCTCTTTTTGTATTGATTAGTTTTGCTTTCTCCTTTGCATAAATATTACACCATATTAAATCTCTTTTTCTTTCTCATGTCCATATTTCTTCTTCAGATGTCTCCTGATCTTCCTGTTTCTCCTTACTTTGAGGACTCACTGCTTTTCTCTTTATTGGTTTCTCTGATGTTCACTGATGTTCACAACATTTCTTTACTCCAAAACATTTATGAAAATCTGCAGATTCAGTAAACTCACAGACCCAAGAGCCCATTGTTGTACACATCAGTCATTAGTCAAAACCTCACCATTACCTAACTTGTCACTTTCTTTCTGCCTCTCTGCTTTACAATCTGTTCTGCTTAGACTTTGACAACAACTCCTGCTGTCTTAGATGCTTAGTAACACACTTTATTGTACTGCTAAGGCCCAATTTATTCTGTCGTCCAGAGAAAGATCCATCGATAGAATGGACCTCTCAGTCTGGCATTCCATTTCACCAGACTATAAATATTTTTCTCCTCTTTCTCTCTTTCCTGTGTCATACCTAAAAGAAAAATGCCAGTTCTGTTGCCAGACTGACTCACTGTACAGTTACCTTTTATTTCAGCAACACCTCTTTCTTTCTCATTAAATAATATTTAGACATTTATTAACTCATCTATCTGCTTTATTCCTTTACTGCTTAGTGTTATATTTGAAAGTAAAATTATTTTTACAACATACCACTTACTGCCACGTAAGCTTTAATTACTATCCGTGTAAATTAATACTTTCTTTAAAGTATGGATCTAATGTGTTTGATGGTTTGCTATCAAAATGTGGAATGACCTTCTTAGTACTTGGAGAAATTACACTTATATTTTTGTTATGTGTAACTACCTAAGATATTCAAATTTTTTTTCATATAGGCCATATGTATATATTGTATATAGTTTGTCTTTTGTTTCAATTGTATTCTAGTAGAAATTATGTTTTGTCTTTTTGAAAATCAATAAAATATTAAAAAAAAAATGTGGAATGGCACTTACTTGAAACTGGAATGGTCGAATGTATCTTTTCCAGTTTACGTAATGCTGTTCTGAAAATGTTTGAATGCACATTAGTGAATGGTAGTTTACATTAGTGAATGGTAGTTTACATTTGCTAATGTGCATTCACAGTTTTGATAACAGATCATACTACAGTGGAGATTGGGAAATTTACCCTTTTCCCACTGTAGTACAATCTCCGAGCTGTAATATATAATTTGCAGGGGGTGTGGGGGCTGCAAGGGAACTTGTGCTGTAGACATAAAATTCGTATGGCAGTTTCAGCACAACTTCCTGAGGGTCTGATGTCACCTCCTGACATTCTGGATTTGTTCGAATGCGGATGTCAGATGTTTTTCAACATTCTGTACAAGTGACACTTCCAAATTTGGAATGTCAGTTCGATCAAGTTAATGGATTTTTTTTTTTTTTTTACTTTCAACTTTTTGATAGTAAACTGTGTACGATACCATATTCATTTAACATAGTATTGTTTTTGTGCAAAAATGAAATCTTGTGGTTAAGACACCTTCCAAGCTTGTTCTGGATTGTGGTTGGAAAGTGTTCAAGAAGCAGCCCATTAATCTCTTAAAGAAAACAAACAGGCCTACACTACACCTGCGTTTAAAATCATGGAGAAGATGCAGCTATGGAAGCACCCAGAGATTTATGACATTTTTGAACCACATAGAGGTAGGTGGCTAACAGCAGAGGAGGACTTCTGTATGCATTTATTTTATGGACTACTGACAACACAGTGGCTTTGTAATTATTCTGCATGCAAAGATACAGCATACCTCCCACTGATGTTTCTTCCATCTGTCTTACTGAACTACACCTGTAGGCAATTCAGGTGTCTCAGAGGTAATTCCCTTGCTGTTTAGCATAAATGTAGGTGAAAGAAAAAAGCACTGAAAGACATAACTGGAATGACAAAGGGAAATGAGCTGTCATATCCCCGTGTGACTGTTATACCTCCCTAAACCTTCTGGAGAAACTGTGTTGCTTAGTTACTAGGATCCTCTTAGCTTGTCAGGATAACAAGAAGCACTGTGAAACAAATCATCATTTTATTTATGTCTTTATTTCTATATTGCCCCTTTTAAAAAGAATGGCAGTCCCTAGGGACTGCAAGAACCCATGAAGATTATATGTCTATCGTCTTATTTGTGTTAGTCTTGGAATTATACATCCGAACACTAGCTGACTCATTTACAGTGCCTCCAGGCCATGTAATACACTAAATAACACAGTGACAAAACTAGTTTGCAATAATACTAGAAAGAACATTCCTAAATTAGATGCTGCAACAGTGAATATTTTGTCAAATCAAGTATTGCAGCCACCAAGTACATCAAAGTCAAAGTGATTAAGGACAACAAAATTAATGTAAAAAAATGTTTAGATATCATACAGCAGAGGGTATTTACATTCCAGAATTTTGGGCATCATGGTATGTAATGCCCTCATAGAAGTAGGCATCAGAAGAAACATGGCACAGGACATAAATGCTGAGGCCACGGAGCAATCACTGGTAGTTTAAATTCCCTACACAGCTAGTACACTGCACTAGTCCTTACAAAACACTTTTCGAAAACCAAAATGTATTAATAAAGTGATTAAAGGGACTGTTAGGAAATCTTAAAGAAACCATCTTCCCTCAAGTAGCACTACTACCATTTCCTCGTCCACAGGCAGTAGTACTGAATGAGAGAAGTCATGTTAATACCTAAGCACGTGCGTTACAATACACACACTTTCAATATGCATACCTTGAAAGCAATACAGAAATTTCCAGCACAGTTAAAATTCTCTTTATGCCATCCACCATCAACTCATCAAGGCTAAGCAAATGCTGGAGAATTTTATACTAATATCTTCTCTTTCATATTCACGTCTGCATCTCACAAACACATGTAAAATATGCATATATTACATTTTTTTTTCTGAATGAAGCTTGCTAATATATGCTATCTTCATCTAAAACAGAATAACGGTCTCCTTAAAGAAAATCAAAATTATTCTTTCTTGACTACTAGCTCAACAAGAATTAGGCACTGCTAAACTAGAATTTGCAGCTTTCCACTGTATCTCAGTTCATACATCTTATGCTCCTTTATCATTTAATCACCTCCTTGAATAGCTTCAGAGTGTCCAGACCTTAAGTACAGAATATTCTCATGTCCGAAGTTGCTAAGCAAGTGACAGTCTTTAAAATTGCCTTAAAAAACATAAATGTTCCCCAAAACACAATGCACGTGCCCCTTTGTCTAAACGCTTTTTATGTGACCTTGTCAAATGTGTTATATTTACAGCCTGCATGTGCTGTGAAAGTCTGTTTGTTCTCATATCAGGCCCAGTAAAATACGGAAGCCCACCTAAGACCACCCTAAGACCACTTCATTATCTTCCATTCAACCAGCAGCAGTACAAAGGAGCCATGGATAGTATAGTTTTAATATGGAATGAAACGATGAAACAAGATGTTATGAAAGTTGCACCTAACATTTATTTTATACATTTAATATTGGTAGTCATGTTGCCATAGTTAATACAGCCTCATTTGGTATTTGGTTGCTTGGGTATTCATGGTGCCATGGATAGTATCATTTAATATGGTACTTGATTCCTTGGCTAGTTACGGTCCTGTGGATAGTATAGCTTAACATGATATTTGATTGCTTGGCTAGTCGTGTCGCCATAGATAGTACATTTTATTATTATGTTTAGTTGCTTGGCTAGTCACAGGGCCATAGACAGTATAGTCTAATATGGCATTTGGTTGCTTGGATAGTCATTACTATAACAAAGACTTGTCAGGGCTTTACTGACACAACAATATACCTTACTTGGAAATTTGGCAACCTCAGAAATTGCTCTGTTAGTGACATGAGTGGTGGGGATCTTCTCCTGCACTTCAGGTGTGAATGGCATTGCCTCCACATAAAAGGTGCCAGTGAAGCTGAGTTCAGATAGTTAGTCCCTACCATGTGCACTTTGGTCTGGTTATTGGCAGTTAACGCAGCTCTATCTGTCTAATACTGTTAGCAGATAGCCAAAACATAGTTCTGCATTTTGCAGTGAGAATGGCATAAATGACTTCTGCGGAGCCCGTACTACATTCGATCTCAGAATGGTAAGATCTTCACTTTACATACAGACCCATGCAGACAAGATCTGCTTGCAAACATTTAGAAAAGTAAGGCTAAAACTAGCAGTCTCGTCTGCTGGATGTAATAATGTGCCCCTTTTTTGCTGCAGCACTCAGAAAGGAGTAAATAAATATAAGAAATAGAAAAATAAGTCAAGGAGATGATATAATGAAACGGGCTGTTAGACGGGACACCTTGCCCTCCTGTAAACTGTGCTTCTTATGTAATTTTGATTGCATATACGCAAAAGATACATGATGCAAAACAAATATACTTGCATGCTAAAAAATTATGAAGTGCAAATAGGGGAATTGGTACTTAGAGCATTGCAGAATTAAGAGCTTTGCTAGTGAAACCTTTCTGTCTTGTGACAAACCTCCCAATGCAATATGAAGAGATAAAGAACTTGCCCTAAATGTCTCATTCTTTACCATGCTTTTTGCTTCCTTAATAATATCCTTAATTATTCACAATCAAATCTAGCTGTCATTCTGGCTCCAGCACTAAACTAGCTTCACCACTTTTGTGATCATTCAAATTTTCTCCAGCCAAATACAGGAAGAAGACACTCACATTTTAGTTTCCACAATTACACCAAATGAATGGCTTTATCTCATGGTCTGGATTGCTGTTGCAGTTGCTTATCGGTTTTGTTAGACTAGATGGAGAATGCCTAATACACTTTAAAGTCATGGCAGCTGAATAATACTCCCAAAATATTTATTAAGGTTCCTTGGAAATGTCAGCCCACTATGTTAATGTGGATAAGTACTGGTTTATAAGTTGTAACTGGTTACAAGTGTCAGTGATGCAGTAGGTAACATCCTCCCTTTTGGTGCAGAAGGCTGTGGGTTCTATTCCCACACCAGGTGGATGTATTACTAGCATTGCAATGCAGCATAAGGAGGTGCTGCGCTCCTGTCTCTGCTGTCCTTCAATTGAGATGTTAAACCAAGGCCTTTCTTCCTTTTTACTTTCTCCAGATCTTTTGGGTTTCTAATACCATGATAGTACTGGACCCCATTCCTAAGTCAAAGTATGATAAAAGTTCATAGAATTAGTATTGTTTCAGTCTTTGATGTCAGCTAAAAGTGCAATATGCAGCACCCGCAAAGTGCCCAGTAATGACTCCTTCTGCAATTCGTACAGAGTTACATGTATTGGTAGCATATCTAAATAACATTGTAGATTATTTTTTATAAGACCCATTGCCCCTACTACTATTGGAACTGTCTGAGTATCTTTCTTCCACATGGCTCTCATTTCTGCCTGCAAATCCTGATATTTTATGAGTTTGGGTCTCTCTGTACACAAGACACTGTAGTCACTGGGTCCCATCATAGGCTCCAGCTGCATGATTTGGCAGCATTGCAGGTGAATATAAAGGATCCACTGGCACCTCCTGAAAAGAATAGGGGACGTTTTCAGATACCCTGGCCAAATCTCCCCTAGTTGCATAAATACAACCTTGGGTCTCCCCTGAAAAGAGGCTACCCACTTAGTGGGACTAATCTGTTAACAAAAGGATAAATAAACAAGATGAAGGATGTTTAATCTAGTAAGGAGGCACCGTACACATGTCAGGCAAACCTCATCATACGTACATGTTGCTGAAGGTGAGACATTAAAAGATTAGATATGAATATTGGAAACATTTGCTGGAATGACTGTCATTTCAGGTACACACTGCGGCTATCTTCCTCCACACGAATAGGAAAATACCACAAGTTGTTGGATTAATTTCACAGGCTAACCAACTGTCACAGAAAAAATTTGTGTAGTTCCACCTTGAAGGACTCAGACTCAGGATTGAACGTGGGCCACCAGATGGTCAGCATGCACTGGAAGCCTGGAAGGAGGAGACTATTATACTTTCTGACTGGAGGTTTAGGTTACTGTTGCTCACTGAAGCTTCAGCCAGATGAAACAAGCAGTCTCAGTTTGAACTCAATGAAACCAACAAAAGTGTGTTTTTGCTGGTGAATGACCCCATCTCTGTACCCTCATATGGGGGCCTTAACCCCCTCCTCCCTTACTTATATATACTAATCCAGAGGTGTATAACCATTAAGAAAAAATTGAAGCCCAAACTCTGTGAATGACTGCCAGCATACAAACAAACAAGCCACACCAGAAGAAATTTCCTAAGTAAAAAGCAATCAGGAATTTCCAAATTGGGGAACAGAAACTGATGAGTTTAACCAGGACTGCGTTATACTTGATGAAGTGTAGGGAAAGAAGCACTTACTTATGTGACTGAATTCTAATGATGAGTACTGGATAACACACTTGGCCTACCTATATCAAGCTGACTGGAACATATCTGGGAATGCATGCAGTTATTTATTTTTATGTAATATCACACCATGCTGCAGCAGGAGGTAGTCAGGTTGCCTTATGGGTAGGGGGTGGAGTTACAGTTATGAATGGGTTACACAAATGTGTTCTGTGGTTGGGGGGAAGTAGGAAGTATGAAGGCTGTCCATGACAAAAACTGGAAAATGCAGTGGCCAAGTGCCTTCTCCGGAAATCTAATAGGAGAAACCCTGTTGGATACAGAGTCACAGAATATCTATATCTCTATCTATATCTATATAGCTCTACAAATCTATATATCTATATAGATATGTAGTATATCTATATCTATATTTATATCTGTCTATATATGTATACACACACACACACACACACACACACACACACACACACACACACACACACACACACACACACACACACGTATGTATTTAACAGGAAAGTCCAACTGGACTAAAGCCCATTTTCAGTGGAGGCCTAGGAAGGAAGGCTTTATTGAATCATATCAATGTGTAAGCATAGCAATATATAAAATCAGTGTGTAGGGAATAATACAACCATGTGAAATAACTGTTAAAGGCAGTAAACATAGCAAGAGTACTCTGAAAGATTCTTATAATGAGTATGATGTGAGAGAAAGCTTAACAATATAGTGTAATAGTGAACAAGTTGGAACATTGTTGTACTAGGTTGCTAAGGGCTAAAAAACATTTGAGAATAAACATGCACTGTACTTAAAAGGGCAAAATCAAAAAAATATGCGAGTATTGGAAAGATAATTTACAAGTTAGGAAGGGGCAGTTGGAAATGACCGAACAGCAGATTACATGAAAAAAGGAGGATTAATCCAAGAAATGTAATGGGTGAAAGAAGAAAAGGATTAAAAAAAAGTGAATAATGATACAGGGGGAGTGGAGGTGGATATGTATTTGAGTCAGCAAGAATAATGATACAGGGGGAGTGGAGGTGGATATGTATTTGAGTCAGCAAGAGGTAGATGAGTAGAAAAATAGAGAAAAGCATATTACGATTTGAGTTGATATGTGATGGTACCCCAGAGAGAAAGCATATGAAAAGTGAACAGGAACGGAAAAATTGTAAGTAATAGGTTACTGAAGCAGAGGTAATAGAAGAAAATTAGCCAAAATTATCAGAAGTGATTTGTCTGAGTAGGAGAATGATAATGGAGAACCTGATATACAAAAATAAGATTTAGTCTGGTGAGTCAGAACAGTAGCATAACCAAGAAACATTCGGGTAAGATTTTAGAATATGCTTGAAGTGCAAATGGTTATTCATTTAATGATGGCAATTGGGCAAGAAATTTGACATTTTAGTCACATGGTTGGTGTAAAGAGAGCCTCTGTGTGAATTACAAGTGTGAGGTATTTATCAGAAGAGTTTAGGGTACAGGAGGGATGTATTAGGGTGGATACTTTCTATTAGACTCCTCCAAAATATGTCACAGTCTCTAGCAGTAGAAATATACCCTTCAAGGCTTTAGCTTCTGTTCTTACCACTAGAACTTTGCTCTAAATAATCTTTCTTTCGAAGACAAAGGTTTGAGGCCTCTGCTGTGTATAGCTTTTCATATGTTGTAATTTCCCACAATGACCTTTTTCATTTTAGCATCCAGTTCCTGCTAGCTTGCAGGGCATGGAGTATTTAACACTCTTCATAGCTTAATACATAAAGTGCAGTTCCTGTAACATCAGTTCTCATCAGTATGCGATCAATATTGTTTAGTACCGGTCATCTGAAATTGCGTATTACGGCCATATTGTTTTCCTTTTTCATCTGCTTAATATACTCAACATTTATTCGAGTAAGCTACAGTTATTACTGTTCAGATTGGATATGTTTTTCAGTGGAGATCTAAGAGCGTCTTCAAACTGCATGACAGTGTTTTGGTCAGTGACAGGCAATGATTTTTAGGTGTCCTGTTCCACGTAGGCAGAAGACTTGATTGGTATACTAGGAATTTCTTTGTCTCACAGCCTTGAGCACTCAAAGTACTTCCTGCGAATGGAACTCCTTTCCCCACGGAGCCATAATGCTTATGGATTTTCATAAACCGAACCGCAGCTAGATTGCTGGGAGTGTATTACAGCACAAATTCTATTTTCAGTACCAGGGAAAGCCAGACTTGTGTAACAAGAGAAATTAATTTGCAGCAACACTGACTGCAAAACTCTAATATAGAACAAAATCACCAATGCAGGTAACCCATGAAGGGAATAATGTGAAAAATGTTGTTTATAAATAAGGATCATAATAGATTATGACAGCTATCTGGAAGTTATCTTTTCCATAAAGTCTTATGTTAATGAACCTCTGACTATCATCTCCTTAGTGTTGTTAAATGATAGAGTCATTTATATCTGAAGCTGATTTCAGTTTTCAGTATTACAACTTGATTTTTGTCCATCTGTGTTCTGGTACATACCTGTGCACTTGCAGGTCTCTGCCACAGCCTTTCTAGCAAACATACCTCATTTTACCCAGTGTAGTTTTTGCTACCGCCTCCTGTGGTAGAACTGAACAATAACCAAATGGCATTATACAGCTCCTATGTTTAATTTCTCCAGGTGTTTTACTGCAAGCAAGCAGCATACTGCATACACTATATGAATGCAGGTGTAACACCTGGAGCAGAAGCAGACACCAACAGATTCTTCTTAATGAACAAATCCAGCACTCATATCGATACCTTCAGACTATTGTGACTGCATCCTGACACTTTTTTACTAGGAATTACCTTGTTCCATGCCAGTACACCCATAGATTTAGATATGCATAAGCAACAAAAATATGTACCATAGGTAGTTACTAGGCATACATCCCAAGGACCATGGCAGAACCTAGCCCAAATTCCCTGTTGCCACTAAGCATTGTCTGGTTACGTGTCTTGTTGAAGGTTACATAGTGGGCAGATGATGGCAGAGGGAATCAAACCCTGTACCACAGGAAGTACAGCTCACAACCATAATCCTCTGCACCAGCTGCCAGGCTATATTTAGCATAGTGTCATCTCCTTCCTAGCAATACCTGTACCTCAGTGAGAACACTATGAAGGAAAATCATTTGTGATCAGAAAAGGATTCAAAAGATCTGAATGCGTTATCTCATAGGCAGAGTGAAGATGCTTATTTGTTACAACAGAATTATTATACATATACAAACTGACAAAAAATATCTTGCCATTTAAATGATTGCAATGACTTAAATATTTCCCCAGGAGTGGAGTCTATAATGGCGGTTACCCTCACACTGAGCACCAGCTCAGTTTTGTGGGTATTATTATTTTTCCAAATATATGACTTTTGTTTACAGCATGCTACCTTGCCTGTGTAGACAGCAGTAGCTCTCAGATGGCCATATCCTAAGTGTTGGCTGTCCTTAGACAGATGATGTTGAGACCAGCTTCACTTGACTTCAGTTAATGGCTTGGGTACCTTTTGGAGCTGGCTATATGGAATAGGAATAATGAGGCATTTGCCTGGTTACCCTTTTAGGTGGAGGGTGTGGGGACATGAGGGGGAAATTTAGCTTCATCACTCTTGGTGGTGATAGCAATAAATTACAACAGCTGTTGCTGCTGTAGGTGGGTGGGCAAATGAGAGATGCAGCACCATATAGGTAGGGGCATTTCCTTCATGCACCATTGGGTGCCACCTAGATGACATCAGATATGCATGTCAGATGGAGGTAGAACTTAAGGAAAAAAATACAAGACAGAGTATAATGGCTTTTCACCAGGTCATGTCCTAATCATGGCGCATGGTGCTGACACCCCTCAGAGCTTGTACCTGGGAATTTGGGACCACATTGTATATTAGCTCACCCAGAATGGAAACCCTTGGCTGACACAGTTTGGAAAACCTCGAGGAGAGGAAGATGACGGGAGCTGACTTTTCCTTAGAAATACTTTCTATAACACTGCCACTACACAAGACACTTGGACACATACCAAATGCAACAACATATCTATCTATTTATATATATATATATATATATATATATATATATATATATACACACATGTACACACACACACATACACACACACAATGCCCTTATTTAGCCCCTACTCTATCTGTAACCCACAAAACCCACACAAACACTTCCACTCCATGAAGCCAAAAGCTTCACTATATCTAAATGTTTGAGTATTAGTATAGCAAAGGGAAGAAATGGACAATATTACTGCTGTTTTGCTGATTGATCACAGCAGGAGTGAGATTCAGGTGAAAGACTGTTTCAGCATGCAGTAACGGTTGTCCTTTCCCCACTGTTGTGCGACCTTGGAGTGGGGATGTATAAGCTGGGATGGATGATCTCTCCCCTCACAGTGGGTTGTTGTACACTGAAAGTGGCTATCAGCAAATATTTTCACACTGTTGTCACTCAGGGAAATGTTGCACAATAAATTATTATGGCTCCATCCCAAACCCACACTTATACTATCTGCATGCATTCAATTCTTTTTTCTCCAGATATCTTCAACATTCAGCTAATGGAACCCTCAGCTGTATTTCAAAGTCATTCACTGTGTTAACGGAATGCATACAACTGACAGGTGTGCAAGATCACATAGTTCCTGGGGTTGGGGAATATATTGTTTCTCTGGTATTGTTCAGTCTCAGCGTTAGTATATATAATTAGCCTATGGTGTGTGGGTGGAGCCCTCCCCCACTCTTGGCCAGTGCAGTGGTGCTTGCCCCCCTGCAAAAAATGATGTATTTTCCTTTTTTTTTTAATTTTACTTTTGCATGCACCAAGGTTATTGCTTGGCACATACAGAATAATGTGGTAATATTTGTATTGTTGACATTTTGTGTTCGACGTATGGTCTGTTGATCATATTTAGTGGACACACACACACTCGTATATTAATTTTATTTATATATATATATATATATATATATATATATATATATATATATATATATATACATATATACATGTGTATATTGTTATGACTTCATAGCTGTTCTCAGTGTTGAAACAATTATTCTGCCTATAAATTATATAAACATTTACTGGCTAATGCAACCAGTATATTTAAGTATGTTATCTGTTACCACCTCCACTTTTACATGAACTAATGCCAGATGACTTCCCATCTCTGTGGCACAGAGAGATAAATTCCTGAGCTTGACACCAGTGACTCAGGTTCAGTTTGCAGGTCCAATGCTGGTAGAAGTTAGCCAGAAGAGATGGTAATGAGTGTTTGATGACTGCTCACCTCACTGGGAAGAAACACCACAATAAAAATGGGAGTAACTCTTGGCAGGATAAATAGGCTTTCAAAATTAAGGGTTGCCAGAACAGCACAAAATGTTTGCTGGGAGAATGAGTGCAGTGCACGTGTGTGTACAGATCAGCAGAACAACGATTGTGGCCTAATTCTGTGATAAGCAGAGACATTAGGTACACAGAACAATCCTCAGCAGACATATTAGAAAGCCAGTTGGGGAGTGACTGTCATATCCCACAACTAAGGAGTGGCTTCTGAAGAGGTGCTACTTTCTACAAAGAGGAAACTCCTCCCCTGGAGTGATGTAGGGTGTTACTCCCTGGAAAGAGGAAACACCTCCCCTGGAGTGATGTAGCATGTTACTCCCTGCAAAGACGAAACTCCTCCCCTGGAGTGATGTAGGGTGTTACTCCCTGGAAAGAGGAAACTCCTCCCCTGGAGTGATGTATAGTCTTACTCCAAATATGATTTGGGAAACATTTCAGGGACAGACAGGAGAGATGATGAAGGAAAAAAGAAAAAAGGAAAAAAAATCAAGAAGGTAGCAAATTTGTAGTTAAAAGTGCTGCTATCACAATAATCTGACTACATTTGTTAACTTTGCAATTGTGCTCTTGTTTCTGTGGTGTTTTGTATGTAAAATGCATAGGAGAAGGCCTTTACATACTAAAATAAATAAATAATTGAAATAAATAAAATGCTGAGCCCCTTTTTATGTGTTGTTTCATAATTTGATATTATCTTGTAATGTCGGATGTTATATGAAAACAAATGGCAGTTGTTGGTGGTATTGATTTGGTCAGTTGAGGGTCAAGTTAGCAAAAACTAATTAGTTAGGACTGTCTAACTGAAATGATCTCTTAGTTCATTTAAATTATGACTTACTACAAGGTTTGATGGTCTGGTAGAAGGTATAATTGAGAAAGACAGAAATATGCAGAAGCTTTCTCTTCTGCATAGGGGCCAACCTGTAGAAAAAAAATGTAATTCTGTCATGGGAATCCAACAAATAGTTTTTACTGTACTGATTCTTGATGAACCACCTAAACAGACCATGAACTTGTAGTAATTTTTCTTCTTCTTCACATTGCAAAAGCCACACGTTTCACTATTGCACCTATTTTAGACTCTGAAACCCATTATCATTGTAAGCAAGCAATAATGCCTGACAGGGTGTGTGTTACTGTGTAATTAATGCCTTCCCAGGGGTGTTATGAGGCCTGAAGCTGCATGTGGAGGGCCTGTACCCCTCTGGAAGGGCATTAATTACACATTAACACACACCCTGGAGGGCATTATTGTGCTTAAAGAATGGGCTTTCTATAAAATTATTGTGTTTTACTTATTTATTTAAGTACGATATTATTTTTTATATATTTTTTTTTATGTATAATAGTTCCTCCGCCTAATGTTTCAAACCTGCTGTAGTATATGTTAATGGTGTTGGAGGAAGCATTTTACATCCAAAATATAACACTTAAAAAAATATCCCGGCATTTACTTTATTTTTTGGACCCTTACTCCTAAAACGTTTGGTTTGTTGTCAGTTATTGAAGATTGAAGTTACTAAATAATGGCAAACATTTGAGTTTCAGACTATTTCCTTCAGAAAATTCATACTAACACAAATGTTTTTAATTAAGCAAATTTGTAATTTTATAAAAGCAGTAATTAAAATCTGTTCCTATTTTTGAGCCTTTGTTCCCTCTTTATTTTAGGCTTTAACCAGCTTTCTTCAACTGAAAAGTCCAGAGGTATGCAAACATCTTTACTGTCACTCTCACTCAGTCTCTCATGCATACCTCTGTTTCAGAAAATGTATGCCAACACAAATCCTAATCATCAAGTAAAGTATTTTCCTATTTTGAGCCTTTGTCCCCTGTTTATTTTAGGTTTATCCAGATATTTTGAACTAAGAGTCAACACAGCATATCTTTCAGCTGTTCAGATTTTTGCAGAATGTCCAGATTTTTGGCTCTTATGTTTGGTCCTATCCTCATAAAATGTGTAGTTTTCTGGCAAATTACTGGGGATTGAAGTCATTAAATAATGACAGACATTTCAGTTTCATCATACTTCATATCCTTCAGGTAATACATGCTAATAGAAATTTTGTTGTTCTAGCAACTTTCTAAGTTTATAAGAGCAATATTTAAAATCTGTCCTTATTTTTTGTTGTTTGCCCCCTGTTATTTCTGCCTCTGTCTAGATTTCATGTGTCAAGAGGTTGAGAGGTATAGACAAGAGGTACACAAACCTCTTAACTGATGCTGTTTCTGCCAGGGATCTCTCTCACTCTTCACTCTCTCTCTCCGTCTCACAAACAGACACACACACACACACACACACACACACACACACACACACACACACGTGCACACACACACACACACACACACACACACACACACGCGCGCACACACACGCACAGTCTTCTGCTTTCATGCATGCGTTCACTTACACACAGAGACAGAAACATAAACACACAAACACACACACTTTTTTCGGTTTATTTATTTTACACTCGCTAAACAGCAAAATCGCTGCTTAACGAGTGTAAGATAATGGCTCGATCGATCTCTGACTCTCATACATGCACACGCTCTCATGCACAGACAAAAGCACATACACTTTTTTTAATTTTAATTTTTTTCTTTATTATTTTACACTCGCTAAACAGCAAAGGTGCTACTTAGCAAGGGTAAAGTAATGGCGGGCATTAGTTTTTTTTCAGTCCGAGCTCCACTGCAGCTTGATATGCTGCTGTGAAGCAGTGGACTCTTTTCCCATTGGGCATTACTTGTACATTAACACCCTGCTGGAGAACGTTTGCTCTCCAATCAGGGTGCTGATGTACAGTTCACCCATTCTCTAATGGCTTTTAATCATCTGGGGGAGTGACTGACTGATTCATTTTTTAATTCATTTTTGTTATAGTTTACATCAAATAGCATTACTTTCTGGGAGGCAAGGCTTACAAGATAATACATACAAGTTGTTAGATAAAACCAGTTATACAAATAAAGGAAAATCTGGGATCAACATTTTACATCTGTTAATAAACAATGAATTACACAAATAAATCAAAAAATATGACAGGAGCTAATCTGTAGTAAATGACAGAAATAAATTTAGTGGGTGATATTTTAAAATAACAATATCCATAAAGTAAACCTTCTTTTGGGAATATTAAAACATTAAATTATAAACAAATAGGGCCTAATGCATCACAAAAGTTGATATGTTCCAAAAATACTTAAACTTTAACAAACTGAAAAACTGGAAGCATTGAATTTAACATGCCTCTCTTAACATTATGTACAAGGTCAAAACTGTTTTTTGTTTTAACCAAGCATTTGCCTCCAAAATTATAAGCTGACATTGATGCCAAGCATACATGGCCCTCAGCCAAGCAGGGAATAAAAAATAAAAAGAAATGAGAGACATTTTTTTCTAATAACAGAAACAAAAATAAAACAAACATTTATATGGAAATGAGAATAGAATACCTAACGCAATCTACCTAACAATACACAAACAGTTATACACAATTTAGCAAACTGTCATCTTTGGCTTTGCTAACAACACTTATCTGATGTTAAAAGAATGTCTTCTTGGCAACATGCCCTATTGTTTATAGCTGTCCATACTTTAAAAAAGTCGAGTTTCTAAGGTCCACTGTAGGGTCATTAGAAACCAAGGAAAGAAAATAAATGGTTATCTATTTTTAATCATGTAATATGCTCACGTTCATTCTTAACTCTATAAGCCTTTGTGATGTAAGAATGTAGATGACACATACAGATTACAGTCTATCATGCTGCAAGTGTAAAATGCCATGGTGCCTGATTTATAGAGGGTGGTTATTAGGTTACTGACGTTGTCATTTCTGATTTTATCTTTACTGAATACTATATGCTGAAAGTGGCATTTATGAATTAGCATTTCAGCAAATGTAAAGACTGAAATGTATTTTCTCTCTGGATTTACACAGCCACAAAGACATAGGGCCAGGAGGGTGAAGAAAGCTGTGTAGAATTAGAGTTAAAATATGAAAGTAGAGAGGATATGGTGCAGAAGGAAAATACATTTTTAATAGTTTCTGGAATTCAGAAAGGCTTATTACATTGTGGAAATTTGTTCTTGGGTGTTTTTCACAGTGCATTCAGCCTGAGTGATTCAGAGGCAGAGAAATACACACAGGCACTGGCCATTGCATGGACAGCAGTCTCAATGGTGACGTTGCATGCAATGCTACAACCTGCGAGTGCAGCTAATGCTAATTACTGATGTGGTCTCCCCTGAAAATATTGCCAGAACTGTAGTAGCACTGGAAAGAGATTCAGTGAATTGCTGCACTGAATTATCTGGGGCATGTACAGGAAAATGTTTATGCTGTTTAACATTATATGCCTATTCACTCCAGACTCCAGTGGAAAGCTAGCTGCTAGTAGCATGACTGCATGTAGGTACTGTGAGGCCATCCATGTGTGTGCTTATGCTTTTGTTTGTAGAGGCATGTTTGCAGCTGTCTGGATATGTGTGTATATGTGTGTGTATATAGGGGCATGTTTGCAGCTGTCTGGATGTGTGTGTGTGTGTGTGTGTGTGTGTGTGTGTGTGTGTGTGTGTGTGTGTGTGTGTGTGTGTGTGTGTACAGGGACATGTTTGCAGCTGTCTGGATATGTGTGTGTGTGTGTGTGTCTTTGTGTGTCTGCAGGGGCTTGTTTGCAGATGTCTGGATATGTGCGTGTGTGTGCGTGTGTATGCAGGGACATGTTTGCAGCTGTCTGTATATGTGTGCATGTGTGTGTGTGTGTGTGTGTGTGTGTGTGTGTGTGTGTGTGTGTGTGTGTGTGTCTGCAGGGGCTTGTTTGCAGATGTCTGGATATGTGTGTGTGTGTGTGTGTGTGTGTGTGTGTGTGTGTGTGTGTGTATATACGTGTTTGAAATTCCCTGTACAGGTGTGATGGGCAACACTAGTTTGGTCAGGTCTGAAAGAAAGGTGCTCAGTTCAGAGACATGATAATGAATCGCTAATGAGGTGGTTGGTTGATGTTGCTTTACAGTGTCTCAGAGTCACAGAATATCACCATCATACTATTAGGCAGTCCCACATTGCTTAATTACCACCAGTGGTGATAAACTTTCTGAATCCCAGGGAACGGTTATTAAATGCTGTAGCTATTCATGTTACTTTGCATTGGCCTGATTAGTGGCTGAAAAGGATCCAGGACCAGTTTACTTACTAACTAGCTAACTAGCTAATACAAATAAATGCGGAGAAGTTTTGAATGGTTTAATGTTTGAATAAGTGCTGAAATTAAAAAAGTTTAGTTTCATCACTGTTGTGGAATTCCTATTGGTTAATGTGGTTATGGGCATTCTGTGTTCTTTAAGTGCTATCACTGCTGTGGAATTTCTATTGGTTAATGCGGTTATGGGCATTCTACATTCTTTAAGTGCTATCACTGCTGTGGAATTTCTATTGGTTAATGCGGTTATGGGCATTCTACATTCTTTAAGTGCTACCACTATTGCGGAATTCCTACTGGTTAATGTGGTTATGGGCATTCTACATTCTTTAAGTGCTATCACTGTTGTGGAATTCCTATTGGTTAATGTGGTTATGGGCATTCTACATTCTTTAAGTGCTACCACTATTGTGGAATTCATATTGGTTAATGTTGTTATGGACATTCTACATTCTTTAAGTGCTATCACTGCTGTGGAATTCCTATTGGTTAATGTGGTTATGGGCATTCTACATTCTTTAAGTGCAAACAGCACCCTTACAAGGAGCTATAAGAGAATTAAATTTGTGGTTCGGGTATTCAGGTTTTTCTGAAAAAAAAAAGTGGCCTGCTGGTTGGTTGAGGCTGTCATGCTTGTCTGCTCTGCAGTATCAGTAATGTAGGTTTGATAATGGCTCAGTTTTGCCCAGAAGCCTTCTAATTGGCTGGATTGTTGTTTTGGTTTGTGTAGTGGCAGCAAATAGTCTTTATGGGATTTACTATAAATGATACTTACATTTCAAAATTTTGAAACTGAGGAAGAAACGTAGATGTAAAATAGTAGAGCGGTATTAAGAAATGAATCCCCATTATTATCAACAATGTTTTTGGTCATCATGAGATGAATGATATCAAGGTTAACATGTACCTCTCTGCTTGATTTGGGAGGGAGGCACTATTAAGTATTAATAAAGGGTGGCAAGAGTGTGCATATTTAAAGATGTACATTGCTAGGCCTCTTATGGGCCATGTCATTGCTTCTCTAGTATTGTTCCTATGATGTAGGACAGAAAGAACTATTAAATGAAACAGATACAGGTGCTTGACCACCTAAGGAGTGACAAACATCTGTCTGTACATATAGCTTTAGAGTATGGGCACATATTTGTTGTAGCTAGTGTATCATGTTTAATGAGGCTAGCAAAAACTGGGATAATGAAAAGAAGAGAAAAGAGGATACTCATATGATGGAACATGGAGCAGTGCTAACTGACAGGACAGGAGACAGAGTAATGGGTCCACATCCTAACTTAAGGGAGCACAGACTGAAAGACCCCCCCCCCCCCAATCAAGGTGTTTGAATGAAAAATTGACTTAAAAGCTGACAATCTAGGTATTCATAAATGCATTTCTCTGTGCATGTTTTGTCTGTTTGTGTGGTGTGTCATTTTGGTTTGAGGCCTAGAAAGAAAAGCTCCACAGTTACAAAATTTGATAAGTTTGCCATTACTTGTTAATATATAGACAGACATTAGCAACATGCATAAAATTTACTTCTAAAGTAACATAACACAATTGCTTTTTGAATGATAGTACCTGTAATGACATTTATAAACTTTTTTAAGCATCACCAACATTATACACAGTAGGGTATCAATAAATCCACTGTGACTTCTAAACTGTTTTACAAGTTATTTCTGAGAATAAAATGTTTCTGTGAGGTATTTACCATTCTAGAAATTGATATGGCAGTGAAATTAACAGACTCTGAAAACAAACAGGTTGTGGAAAAAATATCAGACATGTTGATAGCACACATCATTTTTTTCTAGAAAGATATTTATTCTGTAGAGGGACAGAGAAATACTTTGACTTATTCAAGTTATATCATGAGAAAAACCCTGCTTTTATATCATTTTGATGGAATGTGATGAAATCTGAGGCTGAAAACAGACAGTGCACATAATGGCATAACTTACCCGGGGGGGGGGGGGGGGCAAATAAATGAAACAATAGACTGGGTGGCTGACTATAGAAGAGTGGCAATAAGCAACAAAAAAGAATGCCATCCTGCTGTTGCAGAAGCAAGATGTCTGTGCCACCAGTGACCCAAGGAATGAGCCCAGGTTGCAAGTAGGACTCAGCAAGCAGAAAGACAGAATTGACTAAGGGCTTGTTTTTATGGGCCAGAGGCAAGTTTAAGCACCATTGATATGAAACCTGTCATCTGTCAATAGGTCTTGTGAGACGAAATATTTAAAAGTAATTAGCAGTCATGTCACAGTGATGTATAATGCACACATAAGACCCATTTTAGCATGCTGGCCGCTACCATTACGTGATATGTCACTAGGGACAGGGATTATTAATTGTTCTTTACCTCCCTGAAGAGGTCAGTGGGTGTGGCACAACCTAACGCATGACTACTACAGTTACCCTTTTATTTTTAGAATAAGTTGCAGAAACAGTTTTCCTACAAACTGTTGGTTTATTATTTGTTTGTTTGCCTTTGTTTACTGGGAAATATTGACTGATGAAGGTTCAGGGAGAAGAACTCCAAAGAGAATTACACAAACAGTTCTTTTCAGAGAAATACACAAATGTGCATAAATTAGTAAAAAGCAACAACAGGCAGGTTTATGCATAATGATATATGTACATTTTACACTGAAAGATACAGTACAATAACTGGTAATGTTACATACAATGTTAACTGGGTATAGCACTCATTGAATTGAGCAGAACATAAGGTTAGATGTTACATTATCAGCCGGTGGAGTGACCTGTGAAGGTCGGTAGAGCACTGATACTTGATCTGAGTCAGAAAAGGTGCAGAATGTATAGTTATATTAATTACACACAAATGCAGATGTGTAGGATGAGGCAGAATGCTTTATGGCACTAAACCATAACACTTTCTGTTACATATTCTGAATACTAACTGTAGTCAGAATCATGACAATAAATTTATGAACAGCATCAGAATTACTGAGGCATTTCTAGAATAAGTAATATAAAGCTTATAACTGAAAAGGGGCAAGGTTTGGGAAGAATATTATGTTTCAGGTTATGCCTTTGCTGGTGGTGTAACGCCAGTTTGTGACAAGATGGTTTCTGATTGCTTTCCTGTG
The DNA here is from genome assembly GCF_019279795.1 of Protopterus annectens. Lineage (NCBI taxonomy): Eukaryota > Metazoa > Chordata > Ceratodontiformes > Protopteridae > Protopterus > Protopterus annectens. The sequence goes on along the minus strand of NC_056747.1, from coordinate 1,150,711,696 downwards.
GGTTAATACAGTCTGGAGGTGAAAGTGGAAAGTTGTTTTTTTCATATTCTGGGGAAAGTAGCAATAAATGTGGTATCCCTGTGGAAGTTGCAGAAGAGGAACACCTGAGTAAGGTGTGAATTTGCTGAATGGTGGGCACAAAAGATTACATACTGATCATCTTCATTCGGCTGTTCCCGTTAGGGGTCGCCACAGCTGATCACCTGTTTCCATTTCTTCCTGTCCTCTGCATCTTGCTCTGTCACACCAACCACCTGCATGTCCTCTCTCACCACATCCATAAACCTTCTCTTAGGCCTTCCTCTTTTCCTGTTACCTGGTAGCTTCATCCTTAGCATATTTATCCCAATATACTCTGCATCCCTCCTCAGCACATGTCCAAACCAACATAATCTTGCCTCTCTGGCTTTGTCTCCAAACCTTCCAACCTGGGCTGACCCTCTAATATACTTATTCCTAATCCTGTCCACCCTCATCACACCCAGTGCAAATCATAACATCTTTAACTCTGCCACATCCAGATCTAACTCCTGGCTTTTTGTTAATGCCACAGTCTCCAACCCATATAACATAGCTGGTCTCACTACTCTCTTGTAGACCTTCCCTTTCACTCTTACAGGTACTCGTCTGTCACAAATCACTCCTGTCACTCTTCTCCACCCACTCCATCCTGCCTGTACTCTCCTCTTCATCTCTCTTCCACACTCATCGTTACTCTGAACTATTGACCCCAAGTATTTAAACTCATCCACCTTTGCCACCTCTACTCCTTGCATCCTCCCTCTCATTCACACACATATATTATGTCTTAGTCCTGCTGACCTTCATTCCTCTTCTCTCTAGAGCATATCTCCATCTCTCCAGGGTCTCCTCCACCTGTTCCCTACTCTCACTACAGATCACAATGTCATCTGCAAACATCATAGTCCACGGGGACTCCTGTCTGATCTCATCTGTCAACCTGTCCATCACCATTGCAAATAAGAAAGGGCTCAGAGCTGATCCTTGATGTAATCCCACCTCCACCTTAAACGCATCCGTCACTCCCACCGCAGACCTCACCGCTGTCACACTACCGTCGTACATATCCTGTACCACTCTTACATACTTCTCTGACACTCCCGACTTCCTCATACAATACCACAACTCCTCTTTAGGCACCCTGCCATATGCTTTCTCTAAGTCAACAAAAACACAATGCAACTCCTTCTGACCTTCTCTGTACTTCTCCATCAACACTCTTAGCAAACATCGCATCTGTAGTGCTTTTTCCCGGCATGAAATCATACTGCTGATCACTAATCATCACCTCCCTTCTTAACCTGGCTTCCACTACTCTTTCCCATACCTTCATGGTTACATACTCCTCATTTCAGTTTTGTTGGCTGGACATTTGTCTCAGTGATACAGGATTATGCAAGTAGTAATGAGGTTTAATAACATCAAGTAATGCTTTAACTCTGGCCACTGCAGTGTTGGATCTTAGTAGGGTAGGTGGAGGCTAACTTGGGGACTGTTAGAAGTCATTTCTAGTTTAGAAAGCTGGTTTGAATATAGATTTGCGAGGATATCTGAGGTTATGTAGAAACTGGGAAACAAGACGCTTATAGCTATTGTTATTCAAAAGGAGTCAAACTGCTGTACCTGTTATAAGAGGCCCAGCTTTTGGTTAGTACATTGTATCTGGTCAAATGTTAATTTCAGGCCAACAATGACACCTATTGGCTCTAGGACACAGTATTGTAGATCTGTCATTTTATCCCCAGTTACCAAAACTTGTTCATCAAAAACATTGCCTAAATATTGAGAGATGCAGAGGAGTTAACGTAGTAGGAGGGATCAACATTAAAATCAATGTGCACATGTGAGACAGTGTGTTGTAAGTTAACACAGTAGGAGGGATCATACTGAAATCAATGTGCATGTGTGAGACAGTGTGTTGTAAGTTAACACAGTAGCAGGGATCATATTGAAATCAATGTGCGCGTGTGAGACAGTGTGTTGTAAGTTAACAGTAGGAGGAATCATACTGAAACCAATGTGCACATGTGAGACAGTGTGTTGTAAGTTGACACAGTAGGAGGGATCATACTGAAATCAATGTGCACGTGTGAGACAGTATGTTGTAAGTTAATGCAGTAGGAGGGATCATATTGAAATCACTTTGCACGTGTGAAGCAGACTGTGTGTTGTAAGTTAACATAGTAAGAAAAGTGACATTGAAATCAATGTTCACATGTGAGTCAGGCAGTGTGTTGTAAGTTAACATTGTAGGAAGGATCACATTGAAATCAATGTTCACATGTGAGGCAGACAGTGTGTTGTAAGTTAACATTGTAGGAGGGGTTACATTGAAATCAACACGCATATGTGAGGTAGACAGTGTGGTGTCAGTTAATGTAGTAGTAGGGTTCACATTGAAATCAACGTGCACGTGAGACAGACAGTGTGTTGTAAGTTAATGTAGTAGGAGGAATCATATTGAAATCAATGTGCATGTGTGAGATAAGTTAACATAGTAGGAGGGGTCACATTGAAATCAACGTGCACATGTGAGTCAGGCAGTGTGTTGTAAGTTAACACAGTAGGGAGGATCACATTGAAATCAACGTGCACATGTGAGTCAGGCAGTGTGTTGTAAGTTAACATAGTAGGAGGGGGTCACATTGAAATCAACGTGCACATGTGAGTCAGGCAGTGTGTTGTAAGTTAACATAGTAGGAAGGATCACATTGAAATCAACGTGCACATGTGAGTCAGGCAGTGTCTTGTAAGTTAACATAGTAGGAAGGATCACATTGAAATCAACGTGCACATGTGAAGATGACGGTGTGTTGTAAGTTAAGTACTGTGAAGCTGTGCCGCTCATCAGACTGACGCACTTTCCCTGAGTTAAGGAGCTTGAAAAGTAGTGCCAGAATTGATTTGGTTGTTGAGGTGGGCAGCTTGTTGTGATATCGAGTGCAGCGTTTTGCGTTGTCCTGTTTTTTTGAACTTATTGTAATACTCCCTACATTGGAGTAAGGAATTAGGATTTTTGGACTGATGAGACTGTTTCCAGATGCAGTAATTTTGGGTAATGACAGCAGTGTTCTATACCAAGTTCTTTATCATCTTACTAGAGCCAAAAAGTTTAGATTAACAGGAAAGCATCATTAAAGAAATAAATACCCACGTCCAAGATGAGGGAATACAAGTCAGTCCAGTCAACCAGCTTCCGTACAGTGATAATATCAGGGTGAGGTGCTTGAAATGCCTGCTGTTTCTGGAGAGACGGCAGTGATGACTCTGTGCAGTGATAATATCAGGGTGAGGTGCTTGAAATGCCTGCTGTTTCTGGAGAGACAGCAGTGATGACTCCGTGCAGTGATAATATCAGGGTGAGGTGCTTGAAATGCCTGCTACTTCTGGAGAGACGGCAGTGATGAGCTTTTGAAATGAGGCTCTGGGACTAGAGACCAAAGATTTGGAGATGCTCATTAAGTTTATCAGACATCTAAAGCCCACAAACGACATGTAGCTGGGGAGCGGGGCAAGTTTTTGTCAAGAATACATTCACTATTGTCTAGCTTGTTCTTTGTTTTGGCAAGTGTGATGATATGAAGATGAAGACCTGTCTGTATAACTGAGAATACTATTTCATGACATCCATCCAGTTTGTGCTAAAGTCACCCAATACAGTGCACTCAGTATTTGTGGTTAACCAAGATAAGATAGCCTCAGGAGCATTTGTTGGTGAATTAAGAGAGGCACAGAAGTGCTTCTCTGACTCTATAGTGAGAAGGGTAGAGTCCCTGATCACTGAAGGTGGGATGGTGGAAGAAGTTAGGGCATCTGAAACACCGACAGTACCATCACCTACTCTTTAATGAGCTCTGAAATGTCTGGGCAGACTTTACCCAGGTAAGAGGATTTCTGCAACTTTTCTGTCAGGGCATAGCTAGATTTCAAGGATACACTAGACAGTTTTGCGTAAAAGTAAATTTCACATAAAGATTTTCATAATGGGAGTTCCAGAAAAAAGTCCTTACAGTATCTAATCAGCAAAACTTTCCCTTTGTCCAGTTATAGAGAAGTGCTCTTTAGGTTCCATTTTCCTTTACTAACACTGTAATTAAATTCTTGTGGACTCATTCACTTTTTAAAATCCCTTTAAAACTGCATTCACATAATGGCATTTGTTACATGCACTATATAAATACAGGTTCTTCAGTTATTTAAAAAAAGAAAAGTACTGCATAACAATTTAACATTTTAAAGTATGTAATGCAGTAGTAAATAAAATATTTAAAACACAATGTTTTTCTTACTTCTATGACAGATAGTTAATACTAGGTTATTATCACTATGCACATCATAATTGTGTGAAAAGTTTGAGTCGGATATTTCACATTAGCTGTCCACAATTATTGAGCAGGAAAATATTGATTTTTGTAGATTTCAGCTGTTTTAAACGTGTATAATCTTCTATGTTAAAATAATTCTGAACAAAAATATTTCTTCCTGCCATTATAGTCTTTCATTTTGCTAATACTTGGCTATCACAGAATTTTTTGATTAAAGACAATTTTCAACAAAGTCCATACCTACATAGGTTCAAAGATTAGTACTAAGCTAACTACCCTTGTGAGCCATTTTAAGCTTAACCAATTATCCATTGTGAGACTCAAACCCTGCACCTTGTGTTTGTAAGGCAAACACCTTAACCATTAGGCCACCCTCCCACCTGGTATGTTACATCTGACTGACCTGATGAGGAATATGCTATTACTCCCTTAAAGGATTTTGTATTTCTTATTTCAAGGCATTCTTCACTCATGAGCTTTAGCAGGGTGAGATCACATTTGCAGTTACAGCACTTTCTCACAATGGAATTGGAATAATGTTGCATTTCACCAGTGACTTTTGTACCATGTATCTTTTGCACACAAGTCATTTACCTTCTGTAAAACAGAATCACTCCTATTTTTTTATTTTTATTTAGTTTTTAATTTTTTCTAATGTTAATCACATTGGATTTTTATGGCTAGTCAACATCTCTTGTACCTTTGATGCTCTTCCATTCATTTATTTGCTAATGACAGGGTATCTGGTGATAAGTTTAGCCAGCTCTCCTACTTTTTATAAATGAACTGTAAATAAAAGGGCTAGAATCTTGCATTTAATCTCGCTGTCCTTAGGTTTTGATCTTAGATTACTGTAAATAATTGACTGTGGGCATAATCATTTATGAGGGTGAAACTGTGTTCCTGTACATTGTCACTCCTCTATATTATTACTGTTGTAAGTACCACTTTTTCAGTTTGTGAGTATCGCTTCTCTGTACATGTCAAGACTCTGCTTGCATATCTTAAAGGTTTTTAATGGTCATGCCATTTTATGTACCAACATGGTACCTAATTCATATGGGGTCTACTTGAAAAGACCGAAAGTCCACTTACCTGAAGACAAAAAGACAGAGACGACATCACTGAATCTTCATTTAAATGACTCCTCATATAACCGACATTTACCCAGGGAAAGGAAGTGGATGGCCAACAATTGCAAGAAACCACATGGAGTACTCCGAACTCACACAAGTGGGATGCTTCGTCCACCACATCACCAATGTGGAGGGCTGTGCCCCCCCCCCCCCAATTATGCCTACTCCGAGATCTCACTATAATGTGGAAAAGGGAAAACTTCCAAATGTTGGCTGACTGCTTCCTTTCCCTGGGTAAATTGTCAGTTATGTGAGGAGTCGTTTAAATGAAGATTTGGTGATGTCATCTTGGTCTTTTTCTCTTCTGGTAAGTGGGTTTTTGGTCTTTTCAAGTAGACCCTCCAAATGGTCTAGTATTAATTACAAGGTCTTTGCTTGGATTATTCATAGATTAGTACTAAGATAACTGCCCTTGCGAGCCATTTAAAGCTTAGCCAATTATCCCTTGTGAGACTCAAACTCTGCATCTTGTGTTTGTAAGGCAAACACCTTAAGTATTAGGCCACCCTCCCACCTTAAAGTATGATATATCTTGAGTTACCACTTTTAAGTTTTGTTAGGCTGTATTATATGTTCTGCCCACAGCCACAATTCTCATTTCTTTGTCAGTTTTGAGGAACCCAAATTCTGAATAAATTAAACATTCTAGAGCATGCTCTGTGAGCTGATGTCAACGGATTGTTTAGGTGGTGATATATCTTACTTTGATTACTTCTTGATTTTTTTCTAGCTAGGAAGAATTCCTTTGTTTGAAAATGTATACCCACAAAATAAGTCATGCCTTTTTTAAGCTCACGTTTTGCTATTGAATTTTATACCATTTTCACTAAGTCTCAGAATCGGTGCTGCAAAGCTTAGTATCATGCTGTGTTTGCATTTTACAAACACAACTGATGTCATCACAAAAATTCTAAAACATCATGTATTGTATTTGGAAATCCTCTGTATCAGAATTCAAAATAAAAATAGTTCTTGTATATTCTGATCCTTAAATGATTAGAAAATGGTGTATCTTTCCTGCTAACATGATGAAGATGTAGCTGATCTCTGATCTTAAGCTTGGTTTATTCAACTCTTGCTCATAGGTTCATAGGTAGGTACTAGGCTATCTGCCCGAAGGCATTTATAAGCCTAGCTGGAATGTGTTGGCTTTCGCCACCCCCTTAGATTAGTTCCCTGTGCCTCTGTCCAGCAGAGCCATTGAAGTGATCCCTGGGGTAAACTTTCTGTTTCCCATCCACTCGTCAAGGTTTCTCTTGAAGAGGGTTGGCGAGGAGCTCTGCCTAATGGTGATTGGAATCTTGTTCCAGAGCATGGGAAGTCTCTGGGACAGGAATCTATATCTCCAGCACATCCTATTTATTGTTGTGGTGAGGTTTAGATCCCTGGAGCGTGTGGCTCGAGGGAATATGGTTTTCTTTAGGTGGAGCATGTCCATCAATTCTGGGTTGGACATGGCCTTGTATGTCAGGCAGAGATCACCTCTGAGTAGGTGGTATGCAACCAAGTAAAGCTGGAGTTTCTTCAGTCAAGCTGCATAGGGCATCTGCTTGAGGCCAGTGATCCTCTTGGTGAGGTACTTCTGTGGTCTTTCCAGTTGTTGCAGGTGTCTTGTAAGGTACATCCCAAATGGGGCATTGTACTCTATAATGGGTCTGATGAGTGATGCATAGAGGGGCCCAATGACCTCTTTCAATCAGGATGCAAACCCTTTTGTGATTAAGTGGGCTACATAGAATGATTTTCTAACCACTTTGGCAATGTGATTATCAAAGGAGAGGTTACTATCTACTTGGGTCCCCAGATCCCTTATTACATCTTCTGTATTTAGGGGGCTACCACCTATGTGATAGTTTGTGGGTACTTTGTTTTTTCCAAAGGGGATGACTATGCACTTTTTGGCATTTAGCTTGAGGCCATGGTTTTGACACCAGGTATCTGTCTCAGTGAGACCCTTTTGGAGGATGTCTGTGTCAGCCGGAGAGTCAATTATAGCCCTTAGTTTGCAGTCATCTGCGAACTTGGTCAGCCATAGTCCTCCTGTGCTTGCCTGTACCTCTGAGAAGTATATGCCAAAAAGGAGGGGTCCTAGGACTGAGCCTGGGGAATGCCACTTGTAACCGGTTTAGAGTCAGACCTAGCTCCTGCAACTCTTGCCATGTGGGTTCTGTCTATGAGCCAGTTGGCAACCCATCTCGTGACGTACGGATTTATGTTCAGGCTGGTGAGCTTGTCTATAATACCTGAGTGGGGAATGGTGTTGAAGGCCTTTGCGAGGTCTAGGTAGGCTGTGTAGACCACCTTTCCCTCGTCTATAGCCTTGGTAACTGTCTCAAAGAAGTCCACCAGGTTTAGGAGGCATGATCTGCCCTTAACAAAGCTGAACTGGGTAGGGTCCAGTGTTTCTAGGTTCCCAATGTCTCTGTTAATGGGATCCATGATGATGCGCTCCATAGCTTTGCAGACCAAGCTAGTCAGGCTTATAGGGCGATAGTTCCCGGGGTCCGTTGTGGCTCCACCTTTGTGGAGCGGAATAACTGTTGCTGTGCGCCACTCTGTGGGCGCATAGCCTGTGGAGAGGCTGAGTTTAAACAGTGTGTTTAGGTGAGGGGTTAGTTCATCTTTGAGTTCTTGTAGGACGCAGCCTGGAACACCGTCTGGTCCCACTGATGCTTTGTTTTTGGCTTTGGAGGGGGCTGTTTTAACCTGAGTGTCTGTGATTTCAGGGGCACTACATTCTTCTGGTATAGTTATGGGACCTTTTGGGGGTGAGATAGGGGTGAAGTTTGCACTGAGCCTGTCTGCCAGGATGTTGGCTATATCGGTCGGTTCAGTGTATTTTGTGCCATTCTGCACTAACTCTGAGCAGATCTGAGAATTGCCACTTAGATTCTTGACATAGCTAAATAATGCATTGTGGTTATCTTTTGAGTCCATGGCAATTTTTCTTTCAAAGCTTGCCTTGGATGATTTTATGAGGGGATGTAATTTCTTGCTGATACTGATCAGGGATGTCTTACCTTCTTGGGATTTTACTCTTTTCTGTACTAGTTTACTCCTTCTATTGTATAGCTTGTTTATGGCATTTATATTACGTTGTCGAAAACTCAAACTGTCGACAGCGTAATAATCGACATGAAAATGTCGAAACCCCCAAACATCGAACACACACAAAAAAAAAAAACCCCAAACACAACACAAATTGCTCTATGCAGGGGGGCAAGCCCCCCTGCACCCCCATACCCCCCGCTACTTAAATATACCAACTCTGAGATCGCACTACATTGCAGTAAATGGAAATCTCCCCTTACGGAGATTTCCATTTACACACGTAATGACTTTTGCTTTTGACATTTTGGTGCTGACAATATCAGCTTCGAGATTGTCGGCCTTCGACAGGGTGAAGTAGACCCTTATTTATGTCAGGGGTCCACCAGACTGGTTTCCTTTTTTTTTGGAGGAGTGAGTCTTGGTTTTGTTGGGGATAGCACAATCCATGCATTCTTGTAGGTGCCCATAGAGTACATTAGTAAAGGATTTTGCAGCTTGGACAGCGTTATCCTTTAGCATGGGGGCTTTGAAACTTCCCACCTTGGTCTTAAGTAACGTGAAGTTTGCTTTTAAAAAGTTTTTCACAGTTGTTTCTTTGACCAGGGGTGGAGGCGGAATGTGGATATCCAGAGTGATTAGTTTATGGTCAGATCTAACCAACGAGGGGTTGACGTCTGGTGTGGAACATCAGTCGTCCATGTTGGTAATGACCAGGTCCAATATGTTGTCACCTCTGGTGGGGGTGTTGACCAGTTGATCCAGGGTGTTTGAGTTTATAAATTCTAGGAAATGTTGGGCAAGGGAGTTTGTACTTGAGTAGTTCTCCCAGTTAATGTTTGGGTAATTGAAATCACCCAATATCAGGGTGTTTGGTAGGGCCTTTATGTTTCCCAGTGTTTCCAGGAATGTGGAGTGGGGGTCCGGGGACATGGTGGGTGATCTGTAGCAAGCTATAAGTGAATAGCAGTTTTGCCCATTGTTAGTTGCACACGAATGTTCTCTGAAGCATCGTGCTGTGCCGCTAACCTGGAGGTGTGGGTATCCTTGATGAATATGGATACTCCCCCGCCTTTTATATTTCGGTCCGAGTTTTGTGGGCGAAATGTATGGTATGAGTTGTAGTCTGGTAGTGCTTGGGTGCTCTCTGGAGCCTTAAACCAGGTTTCTGTTACTGCACAGATATTGATATCTATGGCCAGTATTCGAAAGCCTAAGGGTGACAGGTGCAAGCCATCTCTAACAAAGCAGCGTGGCTTGTTGAGCATATCATCCCAGGCTGACAGACATTGGATCCCCTTTGAATGACACCAGAAGCTTAGCCAATTGTTGAAATTTATATTTTTTTCTCTATACCATGGTATCATGCTTGATGACGGCAGGATGCTACTCAGGGTCAGGGTCATACCGGCCTGGGCTATGTGATCAGAGAGCTCCTCCATGTCTCTTTTCATGTATGTGTTATGTGGCGGATCTTGGCACCTGACAGGCAGCTAACAGTAACCTTCTCCTTGTTCAGCCTAGTGAGTGGGACGTCAATGTGCCTGTGTGTTGGGTATGTTATTTTGCCTTAAGGGCTGTGATTACGTGGCACACTGGTTTTGTGAAGTATGGGTTTCATGGTTTGTGTTGGGGGGTGAAGGTTGCTTGGATGTCTGCTTTGGAGGTCTCTGTTGCTTTTGCAGATTTTTATTTAGAGTCTCAGAGTATGTTTTCATGTATTTATGTGTGTTTTTTTCCGGTGCTGGTTTCCTAGGTCTGTGTGAGACTGGTGGTGTGATGCAAGTAATTCCCTTCTCCTCTTGACTGCCTGGTCCAGTCTTGGGTTGAGAGAGCTTAGCCTCCAGTTTGGCTTATAATTGCATCTCTTGCATGTATTAGTGTTTGGTGGAAGGAGGAGAGGGTTGTCTGTGTACATGAGGCAATTGAAACATTGCCTCAAAATGCCCAGATTCACCAGTTGGACCAGAGAGTACACCTGAAACTGCCCTTTGGACATGCCTGGATTGGTACAGTGAACTGTTGGCTGGTAAGGTCGAATAGAGAGCCTTGTCCTTCTCTACAGTATAGGGGGGTCTAGTGCTAAGGTTTATTAGTACTTGCTATGAGTTTTGAGCAAGTGCCGGGATGAGAAGTGAATGGTTTGAGTGCTTAAGTTGAAAGTTTGTCTAGTTCCAAGGGAAAAATTGAAGAGTAGACTTTGTGGAGCTAGGAATAGTTATACCCTAGCTAACCAGTGCTGCCCGGCGTGCAAAACCACGCAAATGCGGGTTTTATAGCAGGGAAGTGAAAGAGAGAGAAATTAGCCCAAAATGGCAAATAAACTACTATTCTGGGCTGAAATCACTCCTCCAGGGACAGATAGGCTGCTCAAAGCTCCCTCTCTCACAGTGAACACAGAAACTTCCTTCTATCCAAGTAAGGTATGGGCAAACACAGTAACTTCTAACACAGCCCTGAATTCAGCACTAACCTGAAATCTGGACTATACTAGCTTAGAAAGGTGGGAAAACAAGTATAGATTTTTGTTTTTTTTTTTGTTTTATTTTCAGAAAATAAAACAGATACAATCAAAAAACACTTTAAATGTACAGAAATGGCTATCACACTTGAGTGTGTAGCCTACAACAGTTAAACAGGTAATTTAAACACAAAAGTGACTTTGTTAAAGTGCAGGCAGTAAAATAAGTACAATATGTAGCTGAAACAAGCATTTTAAATCACAGAAATTCTTGAAAATTGGCATTTTAGGCAGACTTAGCTAAAGGCAGCAAGAAAATGCAGAAAAATGATACTTAATCACACCAAAGTCTCTCTTTTGTCTCTCTGCTGCTGTAGAAATCTGCAGGGCACCAGGCATGAGCTTGTTGAGCTGTATACTAGCACAAAAACCTTGCTATTCTGCATTAAACAGATGTGGGTCTGCTTTGCAATTTTTGACTGGCTCGTATGCCGGTATATGAGCCAATCAAAAATCGCAAAGCAGAGCAACTTCTGTTCAGTGCAAAGCAGCGGGCTGTTTTCACCGGGATTTTAAGAGGCAGTGCGGGACTCAGGAGTGGGTTGCTGTTCTCAAGACAGTCCCACTCAAATAGGGACGTCTGGAAAACCTGGGTCTAATACATTCCATGGTTTTACATATGAGGCTTGTCTGTTTGCAGAGTCTATAATTCCTGGAGTTGGTGGCAGAGCCAGCCTCATGAAGGGACATCAACAATGGGGTGCATAAAACTGCAAGGCAAGGCCTGCAGCAGGTGATAGGCTCTCTGAGGGCATGATTAGCACTATTAAACATCCAAATATGTTACATCCCATGGAACAAGAATTTTTGTTCAATGACATATTCCTTTGTGATAATGTGAAGAGGGGTGGGGTATGGGATTTGGTAATTTGTGGACTTTTGATAGTAGCATTGGATACAATGTTAGCACTGAATTTGTTTGCTAGTAGATTGGCAATGTCTGTTAGGTCCAGTTGGGAGAAGTCATTTTGAATAAATTCAAAGCAATGTTAGATGTTGTTCCTTACTTTCCTAACTTAACTGAAGAAAGATTTATAATTGTCCTTTGCCTCAGATACCAGCCTAAGTACCTGGGTAGTTTTTAGCAGATCCAATAGTATTTTTCAAGCTTTTAGTAATATTTTAAACACTTGCCTTAATATGAGGAGCTTTGGACCTGTTGTATAATGTTAGTGGGTGTTTTTCCTTATGCTTATGGATTTTGAATTTCCAGTTATACTTAGCTCTGGTTGGGAGTGCCAAGTCTATATACTTACATAAGACAGAACTTCTTCATAAAGGTAGCAGCTACATCAGCATTAGAGCTGATGCTACCATAAGTGAATTTAGAAATCGTATCACAGAATTGGATGAAGTTAGCACATTTGAAGTAAGTGAATTCAGAGTTATTTGATGCAAAGACTTTAGAGAGTTTGAAAATGTTTCAAGGATATGGTGTAAGTTAACAAGGGAAGGGGATACCAGTGGAATAGTGCATGAAATGACAGTATTCATAAGGACCTGACAGAGAATATTATGCCCCCCAGTGAGTATGGTAACTGTCTGTTCCACGGAGTTCTTGTTTAGTAAGTCTAAGTACTTCTGGGTACACCCTATACTGGTATAGATGCCCCAGTTTATTGAGGGGGTAGTTAAAGCCCCCTAATATAATGGAATTCTTGTTAACAGGATGTTTTGTTAAATACATTGGGAGGCATGGAGGGTGTCCTGTAGTAGGTTATAAATTGATAGTTTGTTCTATTTAAGGTGATCTAGACTTCTATGAGTTCAGTCTTTGGGTCTCCAGAAATCTGCCTGGAGGTGATGTTGTCCTTGAAAAACAAGGAGATGCTACCACAGCTGCTATTAGCCTTGAAGGCATGGGCACAAATCCCAAGTATGGATCGAGTGCTAGCTTTACATTTAAAGCAAGTCTCAGTAACTATCAGGCAATTTGCTGTCTTAAGACTTCTGACATTGAGAAGAACCACTTTACTGTGATCTAGTTTTGGGTTATATATGTTTATTTTGCTGAAATGTCCATTAGGTGGACACTGCCTGAAAAGTCACTGTGGGGCAGCTAAGGCTTTAGCCAGTAAATTAAATCCTTGGAAAAAGAGGTGCAGGTCATCCTTTGCCAAGCAAGTAGGACAGTTGAGCATCTTGTACCATGGCGACACATACTGGACCCCCCTGAATTGATACCCGCTATTTAATCAATTGTTTCTTTGTACATAGGATCATTCTTGGAGAAGAAGGAATTTCAGTTAAGACTATTGTCTTGCCTGCATTTCTCACATGCATGGAAGTGTCTGACACGTCTCTCTGCATGTCCCCTCATTGTTTTGCGTCCCAAGTCATTCACTCCCACAAGGACCACCACCATTTTATAGTCAAATGCTAAAAGGTTCTTTGGAATCCCTGTGACATCAGAGATCCTGACACTGAAAAGATAACTCAGTATAACCCATTGTCCACTCCTGTAAGTGGAGAATTCTTGTGCCTCACTATAGAGTCACCTATCACTAGATATATTTTTTTTGTACAGTGAAATATCTTGTATTATCATCTTTATTTTGTTTGTGGTGAAGATTTGGTTACTGTTTACAGTGGTTTGGAATAATGAATTTGAAGTAATTTGATTCTTGGTGACTGATTGCCATAGGTGTGCGTGAAGAAGATGATGTTGTAGATTGCTACTGACACCTAGTCTTCCTATTCTGTTAGGCTTTGGTAGACAGTTTTACAGCCTCACTGTAGGACATTTTAATGTGATTTTCCTTAGGTTGTAGTAGAGGATTTGCAAAGGCATCTTTTCTAATCAATTAAATGTTTGCACCTCTCACAGACAGAATTATGTTGAATATGAGTTTGTTATCTGTGATGATGAGGCATTTCCTGTGATGATGAGGCATTTCCTGCGATGATGAGGCATTTCCTGTGATGATGAGGCATTTCCTTCACTGCCTGAGGATACCAAGAGCCAACAGGCTGTCTGCAGAAGGGGATACAAGTAGACCAACCTTCCATTTTAGTGCATTAATTAGGAAATTATTTAGGATGTCCACAGAGTGAACTATATGTACTGGATGGGATAATTTATGCTGGGATGTAACTGAGTGAGCTAAATTATATGGTGATGTATGGGTCTATATCATTTCATCGAACCATCACTTCCACGAACGGCATGTTTGATGTAATTGCACTGAAAATGCCATTCAATTAACTGATTTTTCGATGAACTGATAGGGACACGTGATATACAGACTGAATAGAATAAACTATATATGTGTAAGATAAAATGATATATGGAGGAATACACAAACTGCAATATTAGTAAGATTAACTAAATGTAAGGAAGAGTCAGTTTCTGGAGAAACACACTAAGCTACTGGTAAAAAGTAAGAAATAAGGAAGAGTAAATCTGTGCAGAGAGCAAGATTATTACACCTCTACAGAAAGCAATGGCATATTTTAGCTACATCAACCACAAACAGCAAAGGATTAGCTACAGGCTGCTGGGAAGACTAGATTGCTTGTTGGCCAAGATGGTAACCATGATTGTATGACCAGCTATGGGTAGCTACAGACTGAAAGGAAAGCTAAGCAGCATATGAAGAGCTCACTGTTGCCCATCATGCAGCTATGGACAGCTGTGTGGCCCTTGGAGGTTCTGTTAGTAACAGCTGACAATACAGTGTCAGGGAGGTGGTGCTGAAATTAGTACAGATGTAGGTCAAGTCACCTGTGTTTGTTCAGTACATGTTAAGGCAATGCATCTGTAAGAGCATTACTGCACTAAATTGCCCTATTTGTAACAAATCTATTGCCATAATGGTTAAGGTTTTTGTGTCTCATGGACAAGGTTTGGTCCTGACAACTGGCCAATGGGTGTAATGGGTTTGTATGTTCTCCTTGTGAGTCTGTGGGGTTCATCCCACCTCTCAAAAACATGCTGTTTCCACTTTAAACTCATCCAAGAATGTAGTTGTGGGCAGAAGCAGAGGCTCTAAATGGTGCCTGTAGGAGGAAGAGTTGTGAAGACAAACTGCTTTAGGCATTAATTATCATTTGCAATATCTTCAAGATACATGGATCACAGACTGTGTGCCATGTCAGAGCTAGGCGATTTGGTCATGATGACTAATGTTGCCAAAATAGGCACTGTCTGCCTGGCCAAAATGGCTTAACGGTGTTCAGCACATGGCTCAGCAAGAGAGACAGTCACAAGATCACATACAACAGTCACAAGGTCAACATGCAACTCAGGTAGACTTCCACCTAATAAGGAAGAAGCACTTGGGTAGAATCAGTGATTGGAAAGTAATCCCCAATGAAACAGTTAGCCCACAGCATAAACCACTGGTTGCAACAATCACCTGCAAGCAGCCATCAAATTAGGCTTTAGGTTCATCAGTGTCTAGGAAGATCTGGAAGTTTACTAGGGAAAACACACAAGAGTTCAAAGGGACCTAGCACCTCAGAAAGAACAGGAAATAGGCTGAGTTGAAGAAGAATGGCAGCACCTCAAAACAGCATATGTGAAAGGCTTTACTAGAAAAGGTCACCCAGACTTTGCCACAACTTGCTGTGAAGGAAAGGTTAGCTTGTTTTTGCTTTCTTGTATTTTGTGTTGCTTTATTGCCTTTTTCTGTTTTGTATATTGTGATTCATTTTCTTTACACTGTGTTTCATATGTATTCTGCTTTTGATTGCATACTTAATCTAGGAAAGAGACCACAGCTATATCTCTTGTGAGTCACACAGAAATTAAGTTTTTTCCTCCACCCTGGCACTGATGTGTTTTTAAACTCAACTGTCTTTCTAGTTACCTGCCCCTTACCTTAATATGACCACATATCTCCTTACCTCTTCTCTTTCATTGGTTATTGTGACTAAGCACAAAATTATTATTTTGTGAAATCATTCCCCTTCAACTATTTAAATTTACTGGCCATCCCACTGTATTCCATAAAACCAGAATACAAAGTGCCCAACACTTCCGATCTATTCCTGCTCTTATAAAATTAGTGACTCCCCACATAGATATCTAATGCTTAAGTTTCCCCCCTTTCATATCTAACTGTTTAGTGCACACTGCAGCCCTTAAGGTATTAACCCATTTTCCATCTTACCTTTAAAATCTGCAACATCTACTCCAAGACCATCATTTACGGGGGAGCCAACATTCTGCCTCAGTAGTCATCTTGGGATTAGTGCTTCTGTTTTACGCCTGGTGAGAGGAGCATTATTTCATGGGGGCTGCTGATCACTGGAAAGCCTAATAACTGCTTCATAGGTGCCAGTTTGGAATTTGTGCTTATATTTTCTCCTAGTGAGAGGAGGAACAGAGTGCATAGATTCCTGTCTCTTTCTGGTTGGGAAGTGAGAGTCTTCCTGATTGGTCTGGTTGCTATTTAAGGCATCTACCAGGAAAAGGCTACAACAAGACTACAGTCCCTTACACCATCTGTGACAAGACTGTGGATTACCAAACAGCCAGTGGCCTGCTTCTCATCTTGGGACTGGTGCTAATGTTTTACTTCTGGTGAGAGAATAAGCAAAGGAGCATTGTACTCAGCAAAGTGAAGCTGTGGTGAGAACAACACTCACAGTAGTCAGGCAGCAGCCATTCGGGTAACTCCCTTCATTTCATCATTAGCGTTAGGGAGCGGACAGGTAAGTGTGTGCTAGTGAGGGATTTAGCATTAGGGAGCGGACAGGTAAGTGTGTGCTAATGAGGGATTTAGCGTTAGAGAGCGGACAGGTAAGTGTGCGATAGTGAGGGATTTAGTGTTAGGGAGTGGACAGGTAAGTGTGAGATAGTGTGGGATTTAGGGTTAGGGTGCGGGAAAGGTGTGTGCGTGGTAGTGACGGACTTTAGGTGTAGTGGCAGGTTAAGTGAGTTAGGGTTAGGGTGCGGGTAGGGTAAGTGTGCGATAGTGACGGAATGTAGGTTTATTGGCGGGTTAAGTGAGTTAGGGTTAGGGTGCGGGTAGGGTAAGTGTGCGGTAGTGTCGGACCTTAGGGTTAGGGTTTGGGTTAGGGTTAGTGCATGTATAGTTGTGTGTTATGTGTAGTTTACGTTTTGTGTGTCGGTGTTATGGTGTTCGGTTTTGTGCGTTTTCGGTGTTTTGGTGTCGTTGTTTTGAGTGTCAGGTTTGTGGCGTGTCGGTGTTGTGATAGGGATCCAGACCCACATATACTGAGGCACTTAAATGTAACTTTCCTAAACCCCAAACACCTCGTAGATGAAGTACACATAGCAAATATCCTCAGCAACCCCGAATGCACTCTTTCAAAAAAAAACACCCACATCAACACATACAGTCACATCTCATGGGAGCCTCTACTTCTAAGCCCATAAGGCAAACCACCACACAATCCGACATTTCAGTCATTGGAGACTTCATTGAGAGATACACTGATGTCTCTCTCATCAGGCTGAGTAAGAAGAAAGTCATGGTAAGTTGCTTATCAGGGGCCAGGCTCCACCACATTACACATGCACTCAGGTTATTGGACCACAAGTACCAGTATGACTCACTCACAGTCCATGTGCGTGTAAATGACCTGAGATGTACCTCCTTAGACTATATAAAGAGAGACATCATGGAACTCTCGGAATATGTGTCCCAAGCTGGTATGAGCCTAGCACTAAGCAACATTTTACCTTCTCCAAGGATAAAGCCACAATATGAACAGAGAATGACTGACTTTAATAATTGGCTTAGTTTCTGGTGTCATTCTAAGGGGGTGCAATATTTGTTAGCATGGAAGGAGATGGTCAGCAAACCATGCTGCTTTCCAGGGATGGTTTGCACCACTCCCCTCTAGGTTTTTGAATATTATCTAAAATGTTGTCCTCCCCCTCCCCATAGTGCCTTATTTAGACAATGCCAAACTGGAAGTACTTCTGACATAGCAAATCAAAACCAAGAAAAACTAAAGGTGTTACTGCTCAATGCTAGGAGTCTAAACAAAAAAACTCCACTTCCTAGAAACTCTCTTCACTCTAGAGAATGCTGATGTTTGCATGGTCACTGAGACATGGTTTAAAACCACTGAGAGCACACTGACAGTGCAAGATTGTAATGCCTTCCACACATTTAGACAAGCTACTACAAAGACAGGGACTAAAGACACAGGTGTCTCGATTTACATTAAAAATAAATATACCTCAAGGCTAGTCAAACAGGACAATGCACTTGAGCTTCTCCATGTTCCAATCACCACAGGAAAAATCCAGTACCACTTCCTTGCAAGCTATAGGTCCCCCTGCATAACCTAGGAAACCCATACCATGTATTTAAACTTATTGGAAACACTCAACATCTAATCCAATACCACATTCATGGGTGACTTTAATTACCCAACTATTAACTGGGAATCATATATGACACCAAACGTATAGGCACAGAGATTTCTGGATTTTGTAAACACAAACTCCCCGGACCAGATTGTCAATACACCAACAAGGAGTGCAACAATACTGGATGTAGTCCTCACTAATAATGGAGAGTGCTACACATCCTATAGTGGAATGTCTTCTCTAGTAAGGTCAGACTACAAAACGGTCTTCTTTGAAGTAAAAATAAAACCTGGAACCCCAGCTAACTCTGTAATATCCAGGAACTACTCTTAAGGCTAACTTCCTGCTACTAAGTGATAACCTGACAAAATCTCAAGCCCCCATAAATCCTGAGAACACTGCTGCCTATCCAGAACTGTTCACAGAAACCCTGTACAAGCATGTTAAATGCTGCATAGAGGCAGCTGTACTCACCAGGAAGAAGTACAGAATTAACTAAAAAAAAAACAAAAAAACAAAAAAACAAAAACAAGCCACCCTGGTGGAATCACAACAATCACAGCATAAACAGGCTGTATAACAGAAAGAAGAAAATCATGGCAAAAAATTAGGAGGTGCAGCACCCAGCAGGATAAAAGCAGTGTCATCAAACTAAACAAACAACTGAGAGGACAAATAAAGTCTACCAAAGCAAAATTTGAGGTAAATTTTACCTCCTAGGCCAAGGAAAACCACAAGGCATTCTTTAGCCATGTCCACAACTTCAAAGGCAATACACAGATGTGTACTGAGCTCATTGTAAATGGAGCCACCTATAATGAGCCAGAAGATATAGCAAACCTACTGGCCAATAAATTGAGCTCCAGCTTTAGCCCTGTCTCCCCATCAGCCTTCCCTCAGGCAATACCATCAAATATAACTCCGCCCTGCTATCCCTAGGGAACAGGTCCTTAATGCTCTCTCTAAGACCAAGAACACTGATCAGTAGGCCCAGACAATATCCCAGGATGCCTTCTAAATAACATGAAGCATGATTATCAGGCCATCTGGAATTGCTATTTAATTGTAGCCTACAAACAGGCTTCATGCCTCATGAATGGAGAACAGCAACTGTCATCCCTCTGCACAAAGGTAGGGCATCTACAGACCCTGGAAACTACAGATCCATAAGTCTCATTAGTCTCATATGCAAAGCCATGGAAATAGTCAATAATGATATAGGAAACCTTCAGACATTGGACCCAACTCAGTTTGTTTTCATCAATAGCAGGTCATGCCTACTCAACCTGGTGGACTTCTTTGATAAGGTGAAAAAAGCAATGGATTAGGGCAAAATAGTACACACTGTCTACCTTGGCCTCGCCAAGGCATTTGACATAATCCCTCATTTGGGCATTGTTGACAAATGTAAGAGGTTAGGTACAAACCCTTATGTAACCCAGTGGATAGCCAGCTGGCTCACAGGCAGGATCCAGGAATTTAGAATTGGGGAGACCACCTCTACAAAGAGGCCAGACACAAGTGAAGTCACTTAGGGATCAGGCCTGGGACTGCTCCTTTTTGGCATTTACTTCTCTGAAGTCAAGGCTAATGTCAATTACCTCTGGCTGTCAAATTTACAGATTATTGCAAACTAGGAGCGGTCATTGAATCAACTACCGATACAAATGTTCTCCAGGAAAGGCTGACACAGACAAACAACTGGTGCCAGATCCGTGCACTAAAACTAAATGCCAATAAATGCATAATAATATCCTTCAGGAAGTCATCCACCCCTGGTAACTGTCTTATTGACAACACACCTCTAAGAGTTGATCCAGTAGTCAGGGACTTGGGAACACACATTGGCAGTAATCTAACCTTTTGACCTTCACATGTCTACAGTAGTGAGGAAATCATTCTATGTTGTGCAACCTATTAATAAAGGCATGGCATCTAGGTCCAAGGAAGTCATCATTCCACAGTATTCGGCATTCATCATATCTATCACTGAGTATAATGCCTTGTTTGGAATGTACCTGACCAGGCATATTCAGCAACTGGATGTCCACAGAGGTTTCTCAGTAAAAGAATACAGGGTGTAAGTAACATGTCCTATGCACACTGCCTCAAGGCCCTATCCCTGTATTCTGTTTCCTACAGGCTGTTGAGAGGAGATCTATGCTGGGTGTACAAGGCATTGTCAGACCCCACCCTGATGGAGCTGCTGCATTACACAAAACAAACGGCACCAGAATTACCCATTCTAAAGACTTAACCCTTGCCTGTCAATAGGACCTGCTGCAGAGACAGGTCTGTATCCCACAGACTACCCCTTCTCTGGAACAAGCTCTTCATCCATGTGAAGCAGAGTTCCTCCCTAACCCAATTCAAATGTAATTTGGACAATTGGATGAGGAACAGGAAATTCATCCCTGGTTTGGCACCCATATCTCTAATGGACACCAGCAACCTATAAATGGTTCATCTTCCAGGCCCCTGCTTGTAAATGTTTAATAAATATACAATAAAGAAAGGGTACCTCCTAATGCTAAAGTACAGCTATCAGTAACAAGTAAAAACAGTATTCAAAATGAAACGCTGTACAATGGCCAATGAAGTAAAGTTCTCTTGGAGAATAGGTAGTGCGGTTAAATGATATAAAACTTAAAAGTGCAACATATATAGCAAAAAACTTGCATACATTTCCAGTACTTAAATTAAATGCACTTACAACATATTCACACTGTGAATGCAGTTATACCATAGCAAAATGATGGCTCTAAAGTATCCAGTCTTATGATGGCTTCAAAGTATCCAATCTTTTTGGTCTGATATTCAAAGTATCCACACTGAAGATGTAGTAGCTGCTATGTGACAGTGATGAACTGTGATAACAGCTTAACCATTCTAACAGATCAAATAAAAGCTTCTAGCTTTAATGGCAGTTAAAATCCTTTTATTGTAGGAAAAGTTAAAATCTTCATGTCAAGTTAAAATCTTGATGTAGAATAAAACAGTCCCTCTGTATTCCAAATGATAAGCGCTTTCGGTTTCTTCTTCAGATCGTAGAGATTGGGACTGGAAGTTCCTTTTTATAGTGCTTGCTTCCTTTACTGTTGAGACAATCATTCAGTCATCACACTGTCAATCAGCTGTTTAAATGCACCAATCCTCTTTCCTCTTAGCTGGGGGTGTTCCATTTCCTATACCTTTTGCTTTTGAGGGGTGTGACCAGTCATGAATTATTAAGCCAGACACACCTCCATGTTAGCTGATAGTTGGTCTTCTAGCTTTTAGTATAGGTTTCAGTGGAATGATGTTATTCAAGCCTAGCTCAATATCAGCACGGAGGTTCACAATCCACTTACTCTCCCTGCATTCAGTAATATTTTCAATGTCGCCTTTCCTTATTCCACTATATACATTCTGTATCACCTTATAAATGAAAGAATGACCGACATTTCTTTCCGCATGTGTTGCTAAAGCAGTATGTGGATCTTTACTGGTAATGTTTCTTTGATGTCTCAACATGCGATTTTTAAACATATGATTAGTTTTCCTACATAGAATGCAGGGCATAGTTTACAGGTAGCCATGTACACCACATTGGGGGCTATACAAGTGGCTTTGACATTAAAGGTGTATTTCTTCTTTGTCCTTGGATGTTGAAATTCGTTATTACAGTCAATCAGTGGGCATGCTGTGCAGTGGCCACACTTGAATGTGCCTTTATGTCCAATGATTTTATGTTTGCTAAACCCATCCTTTGTGCAAAGTAACCTCTTTAAATTTTTCTTATTCTTGTAGCCAAAGCATGGTGTTTCACCTACAATGACTTTTAGCTTGGCATCCTGGGTGAGGATTGGCCAAAACTGCCTTATTATGGATTTAACTTGTGTGTTGTCTGTGCTGTAAGTTAACATCACTCTGGTGGTTCTGTCTTCTGTCTTGTTTTTCTTTGGGATAACTTCTTGAACATTCACATCTTTTTCATTTCATGTTGACTGAAGGCCAAGTAGATCTGGACCTTCACAATTTTTTGAACATCACAAAACCCACTGTTCCGAATATTAATGCACTTCCTAAGATTCATAAGGACCTTCATAACCCTCCACTACGGCCTATAGTAGCAGGACAAGGGTGGGTGACAGAAACAATGTCACTATTTGTGGAGAAAGAATTGAGAACTATTTTAAAATATTTTGATACAGTTCTGCAGGATACTGATGACTTCTTAAGAAAGATAAATCAAACCATGAATAACATTACGGATTATGACCACCTACTTGTGACCACCCTGGATGTTCATAGGTTCACAGGTTCATACTAGGCTATCTGCCCTAGGGCATTTATAAGCCTAGCCAGAGTGTGTTTGGCTTTCGCCACCCATTTTAAATTAATTTTGCTATGTCTTTTTTTGAGGTTAGTATACTGTGCCTCTGTCTAACAGTGACACAGAAGTGACAGCCGGGGTAAACCTACGATCTCCCATCCACTCATCAAGATTCCTCTTGAAGAGAGTCAATGTGGGACTCTGCCTAACCTGGACTGGCATTTTATTCCAGAGTGAAGGGAGCCTCTGGGTTATGAATCTGTCCCTCCAGCATGTCCTATTTATTTCAGTGCTGAGGTTCAAGTCTCGAGGGCATAGCTCGATGGGATTTGGATTTTCTGAGGTGCAGCATGTCCATTAATTCCGGGTTGGACATGGCTTTATACGTCAGGCACAGATCGCCTCTGAGCAGGCGGTATGCCACTGAGTAGAGCTGGAGTTTCTTTAACCGGGCAGCATATGGCATCTGTTTGAGCCCTTTAATCCTCTTGGTGAGGTACTTTTGGGGTCTTTCCAGTTGCTGCAGGTGTCTGGTAAGGTACATCCCAAAAGGGGCATTGTACTCAATTATGGGCCTGATGAGGGATGAGTAAAGAGGCACGATGACCTCCCTTGATCTAGATGTGAATCCCTTCATGATTAGGTGGGCTATATAAAATGTTTTTCTAACCACTTTGGCCACGTGGTTGTCAAATGAGAGATTGCTATCAACTTGGGTCCCCAGTTCCCTAATGACTTCTTCTGTACTTAATGTGGTAATTTGTGGGCACTTTGTTTTTGCCAAAGGGGATGACTATACACTTTTTGGCGTTTAGCTTGAGGCCATGGCTCTGGCACCAGTTGTCTGTTTCTATGAGGCCCTTTTGGAGGATGCTTGTGTCGGCTGGAGAGTTGATTATGGCACCCAGTTTGCAGTCATCTGCGAACTTGGTCAGCCACAGTCCTTCCGTGTTGGCCTGTACCGCCGAGAAATATATACCGAACAAGAGAGGTCCCAGGACTGAGCCTTGTGGGATGCCACTTGTAACTGGTTTGGAGTCTGACATGGCTCCAGCAATTCTAACCATGTGGGTTCTGTCCTTGAGTCAGTTTGCAACCCATCTAGTGACATAGGGGTTTATATTTAAGCTGTGAGCTTATCTATAATGCCCGAGTGGGGTATTGTATCGAAGGCTTTTGCGAGGTCCAGGTAGGCTGTGTGGACCACCTTCCCCTTGTCAATAGCCTTGGTGACTGTTTCAAAGAAATCGACCAGGTTTAAGAGGCAGGATCTGCCCTTAACAAAGCCAAACTGGGTAGGATCCAGTGTCTGTAGGTCCCCAATATCTTTATTTATGAGGTCCATGATGATCCCTTCCATAGCTTTGCAGACCAAGCTAGTCAGGCTTATGGGGTGATAGTTTCCAGGATCCGTTGAGGCACCACCTTTGTGGAGAGGGACCACTGTTGCTGTACGCCACTCTTTGGGTACATATCCTGTAGTAAGGCTAAGATTGAACAGTAGTTTTATGTTTGGGTTTAGCTCTTCTTGGAGTTCATTTAGGACGCAGCCTGGGACACCATCTGGTCCCATTGATGCTGTGTTTTTTGCTTTGGAGAGGGCGGCTCTTACCTTAGCATCTGAGATGTCAGGGTGGCAGCACTCTGTTGGGATAGATATTTGCCCTTTTGGTGGGGAGAGGGGGGAGAAGTTTGCACTGAACCTGTCAGCTAGGATGTTGGCAATGTCTGTGGGCTCGGTGTATTTTTTGTCATTTTGGACTAATTCTGAGCATATCTGGGAATTCCCACCCAGGTTCCTAACATAACTAAAGAAAGCCTTGTGATTATCCTTAGTGTCCTGTGCAATTTTTCTCTCGAAGCTGGCCTTAGACGATTTCATGAGTGCCCATAGTTTTTTGCTAATACTGATCAGAGATGCCTTCCCTTTTGGGATTTTGCTCTATCATGTAGTAGCTTCCTCCTTCTATTGTATAGTTTGTTTATGGCTGAGGTCCACCAGACAGGATGTCTGCCTTTGGAGGATTGGGTCTTGGTTTTATTTGGGATTGCATGATCCATGCATTCCTGAAGGTGTTCATAGAATGCGTTTATAAAGGATTCTGCGGTCTGGGCCGTATTTTCCACAGGCCCGGGGCTTTGAAGGATCTCCTCGGTTTTGAGGCGTGTGAAATTTGCTTTAGAGAAGTTTTTCACTGTGGTTTTCTGGGTAGGGGTGGGGTCGGGATGTGAATATCCAGTGAGATTAGTTTATGGTCTGATCTTACCAGTGAGGGATACACTTCTGGTCTGGAGCATAGTGTCCCCATGTTGGTGATGATCAGGTCCAGTATGTTTTCCCCTCTTGTGGGAGTGGTAACAAGTTGTTCCATAGCATTTGAGTTTATAAATTCTAGGAACCTTTGGGCTAGGGTGTTGGAGCTAGAGTAATGCTCCCAGTCTATGTTTGGGTAGTTGAAGTCGCACAATATAATGGTGTTTGGAGAGACCTTCATATTTTCCAGTATTCTCAGGAAGGCCAAGTGGGGTTCCTGTGTTTGGGAGGGTGGTCTGTAGCAGGCTATAAACTGGAAGGCAGTTTTACCCACAGTTAGTTGCACATGGATAGTCTCTGATGCTTCGTGCTGTGCCACCAACCTGGAGGTGTGGGTATCTTTGATGAATATTGATACTCGCCCTCCTTTTGTGGTTTGGTCCAAGTTTTGGGGCTGAAAAGCATGGTATGAGGTATAACCTGGTAGTGCTGGGGTGCTCTCGGGAGCCTTGAACCAGGTTTCTGTTACTGCACAGATATCGATGTTCTCCATGCTAAGGAGAGTTTCGAGTGTGTGCATCTTGAGGTTTAGACTTCTGGCGTTGAGTAGCATTACTCTTAGTTTCTTTTCCTTGTGATACCTATGGAGGTGGATTTGTCTTTTGAGTCTTGGCTAAAAAAGGCACTATGGGGGTGGCAAGAGCCTTTGGCAATATCCAAAGCCCAGGGGTGACAGGTGCAAGCCGTCCCTAGTGAAGCATCGTGGCTTGTCGAGCATGTCATCCCAGGCTGACAGGCATTGGATCCCCTTTGAATGACACCAACACTTAAGCCAATTGTTGAAATTGATCATCTTGTCTTCATATTGTGGCATCATTCTTGGTGAGGGTAAGATGCTACTCAAGGTCAGGGTCATACCGGCCTGGGCTACATGCTCAGAGAGCTCCTCTATGTCTCTTTTCATGTAGTCCAGGGAGGTACGTCTCAGGTCATTCACACCAGCATGGACAATGACTGAGTCATATTTGTACTTGCCTTGGAGTGACCTGAGTGCTTGTGTTATGTGGCGGATCCTAGCGCTCGACAGGCAGCTCGCCGTGACCTTCTCCTTGTTCAGCCTGGTGAGCGGGACGTCAGTGTGCCTGACGATAGAGTCACCTATTACAAGTGTATCAGGTGTGTTGTTTAGCCTTAAGGGCTGTGACTGTTCAGCACACTGGCTTTGTGAGCTATGTGTTGCACGTGTTTTGTTTTGGGGTAGCGGTTGCTTGGGTGTCTGCTTTGGAGGTCTCTGCTGCTTAGGCAGATTTTTATTTAGAGCCTCCGAGTATGTTTGTGTGTTTATGTGTTTGGTTTGTTGTCGTGGTAGGTCTATGTGAGACTGGAATTGTAGTGAGTGTGGTTTCCTTCTCCTCCTGACTGGTTACGCCAGTACTGAGTTGAGAGAGCTTAGCCTCCAGTTTTGGCTATATGGTTGCATCTCTCACATGTGTTGGAATTTGTTGGGAGGAGGAGAGGGTTGTCTGTGTACATGACGCAGTTGTAACATTGCCTCAAGATTCCCAGATTCACCAGCTGGACCGGAGAGGAGATTGACAACTGACCTTTGGACATGCTAGAATAGTATTGGGAATTCCTTTATAACTGAAAAAAAGGGCCAATGGGGAACAAGGTACTCAAGGGGAGTTTGTGAGGATGTAGTGCTTTTAATTTTTTAGAGCTGACTTATATAATTGCTTTAGTGAGCAAGTGCCAGGTAACTTAAATGCAATGTGTTACAGGTAACTTAAATGCAAAAACGACAAACAGTAACTTTCCTTCAAGTGAAACAAGGAAATAAGTACAGTAAGCAATGCAGATATCACTAGGGATCCACAGAAGTGCTAAAAGGCAGGGAAATAAACAAACAACAAGCATACAAATAAAGCTAGATTCAGCAGGCCTGGATCTAGTCTATGCTACAGCAAACGAGGTGTACCATTTTCAGTAAGAAACAGAATATGCAGGCACTATAAGCCTTTAACCAGAAATTCCCTGCTCAGAAGGGCAGAGTCCAGCCTCTCCTCCCACAAGAGTGCAGACCGCAATCCTTCTTAACGTAAAATAACTGGCCTGAAGCCCAAGTGCTTAAACCAGAACTAATACACTTTTAGAATAACAGACACTGAGCTCTCAATCAGCAGTTCCCAACTTAGAAGGATGTAAGCTACCTGTCCTGCCACCACAGTGCAGGCCACAAACCTTCCTAATGTAAAACAACTGGTCTGAAGCCCAAGTGCTTAATCCAAAAGACTTAGAAATTATAGCTACACTTTAATCAAGTTACTACCAGCAGTAATAAATACAACTGAATACTTTAAAGAATGCCTGGATTAGTGCTCAAGTTATACAAACAAAGCTAGATTCAGCAGGCCTGGATCTAGTCTATGCTACAGCAAACGAGGTGTACCAATTTCAGTAAGAAGCAGTTCAAATATGCAGGCACTATAAGCTTTAACCAGAAATTCCCAGCTCAGAAGGACAGAGTCCAGCCTCTCCTCCCACAAGAGTGCAGAACACGAACCCTCTTAATGTAAAATAACTGGCCTCAAGCCCAAGTGCTTAAACCAGAATTAATACACTTTTAGAATAACAGACACTGAGCCCTCAATCAGCAGTTCCCAACTTGGAAAGATGTAAGCTACCTGTTCTGCCACTACAGTGCAGACCACAAACCTTCCTAATGTAAAACTGGTCTGAAGCCCAGGTGCTTAAACTAAAAGGCTTAGAATGAGTTACACCAAGCAGTAATAAATACAATTGAGTACTTTTAAGATGACGCAAAAGCAAAATAAAGTAGGAAAAAACACAAATACAGTAAAAGCAGATACATTTTTTTTTTTTTTGGAAAGAGAGAAAGGAGTAGCAGAAACGAAGCTGATTGGCCTTCTTAAATGCTCTCCCTGTACTGGGTAGAATGAGGTAATGACACTAGACTGGGAGGAGGGTCCCAGATCAAATTTACTCTAGGGGCGTGCAACTGCAAAGCCACCAACTATAAAAACACTATACCAACAGGGAGGGAGAGTGGGAAACAAACTGCAGAAGTGTTACTCACAGCTGAAAAGCAGCAGTGAGCCTTTAAATGAAAGTTTTAAACAGCTAAAGGAGCCACTAGAAAAAAAGAGTTTAACTGCAACAAGTTATCATAAACAAACAACCCAAGAGATGCTTAATAAGAGTGGACAATTTCCAGTTAATACCTCACACACAGTGAAACTAGCTAGAAAAAATACACAGTACACAAAGTGCTATAAACAACAAAGAAATAAAGAACAAAATAAACAAAAAACAGGATACTTAATGTTATATATTGTAGCTCCGAGTTTGCTGAGTGTCCTTCCTTCGATTAGCTCACTGTAAAATGGCTGAACACTCACAACTGGGCTTCTTAGGTAACAGAAAGTTGAAACCTGAGACAGCTTTTAAGAAAGAAATATCAAAAGAACCAATGAGGTGCTTAGTCTAAGCTGTAGTCCAGGAGACCTCAGTCAGCCAATGACCTCAAACAATTCTCTCTCACTGAAATGCCTGATGGCTTTGGCTAAAACAAGATGTCCCTGAATTATGTGCTCAGACACACAGCCTCCACAAACACTAGGCCCAAATACAAGCCTGAATATGGAAATGCTACAAATATCCCCACTACTTAGAACAAACTGCAGAAATGTTACTCAGCTGAAAAGCAGCAGTGAGCCTTTAAATGAAAGTTTTAAACAGCTAAAGGAGCCACTAGAAAAAAAGAGTTTAACTGCAACAAGTTATCATAAACAAACAACCCAAGAGATGCTTAATAAGAGTGGACAATTTCCAGTTAATACCTCACACACAGTGAAACTAGCTAGAAAAAATACACAGTACACAAAGTGCTATAAACAACAAAGAAATAAAGAACAAAATAAACAAAAACATGATACTTAATGTTATATATTGTAGCTCCGAGTTTGCTGAGTGTCCTTCCTTCGATTAGCTCACTGTAAAAATCGTATAGTTTATTCACTTCCATTCCCAACGAAGCAGGCATAGAAGCTGTAAGAAAGATCTTAAGCCACAAAAAAAAAAAACTGTTAATGAAACCAGTAGGATTTGTGCTTTATTAGATTTAATACTGGAAAATAATTATTTTGTGTATAGTACATCAATCTATTGGCAGAAATGGGGGGTAGCCATGGGCACCCCTTGTGCGAACAGCTACTCAAATCTTGTGCTTGTAGACTGGGAATTGGAGCATGTATTGAACTCAAATAATCCATGGTATAAATGCATCGAATTTTATGGTTGATTTGTGGATGATCTTTTTATTTTATGGGAAGGAACCGTACCACAATTTGAATCATTCCATCAATATCTAAATAGGACTACTACTTTTCTATGCTTTACAGCAGAACATTCTCATAATCAAGTTGCATTTTTCGATGTGAATGTTATTCTTAATGAAAACATGTTGGAAACTGAATTAAACCAAAAAAATACATGGAAAAATCGTTACTTGTTGAAAAGCAGCATGCATCCTAAACATGCCACTAAAAATATTATGCGAAATGAAACACAAAGAATACATAAAAGATGTAGCAAAGATGAGACAAGAGAAAAGGAAATTTTGTTTCTACAACAAAACCTAATAAAGAGAGACTATAATAAAAAAGATGTGAATGTTCAAGAAGTTATCCCAAAGAAAAACAAGACAGAAGACAGAACCACCGAAGTGATGTTAACTTACAGCACAGACAACACACAAGTTAAATCCATAATAAGGCAGTTTTGGCCAATCCTCACCCAGGATGCCAAGCTAAAAGACATTGTAGGTGAAACACCATCCTTTGGCTACAAGAATAAGAAAAATTTAAAGAGGTTACTTTGCACAAAAGATGGGTTTAGCAAACATAAAATCGTTGCACATAAAGGCACGTTCAAGTGTGGCCACTGCACAGCATGTCCACTGATTGACTGTAATAACGAATTTCAACATCCAAGGACAAAGAAGAAATACACCTTTAATGTCAAAGCCACTTGTATAACCCCCAGTGTGGTGTACATGGCTACCTGTAAACTATGCCCTGCATGCTATGTAGGAAAAACTAATCAGATGTTTAAAAATCGTATTTTGAGACATCAAAGAGACATTACCAATAAAGATCCACATAATGCTTTAGCAACGCATGCTGAAAGAAATGTCGGTCATTCTTTCACTTATAAGGTGATAGAGAATGTATATAGTGGAATAAGGAAAGGCAACATTGAAAATATTACTGAATGCAGGGAGAGTAAGTGGATTGTGAACCTCCGTGCTGATATTGAGCCAGGCTTGAATAACATCATTCCACTGAAACCTATACTAAAAGCTAGAAGACCAACTATTAGCTAACATGGAGGTGTGTCTGGCTTAATAATTCATGACTGGTCACTCCCCTCAAAAGCAAAAAGTATAGGAAATGGAACACCCCCAACTGAGAGGAAAGAGGATTGGTGCGTTTAAACAGCTGACTGACAGTGTGATGACTGAATGATTGTCTCAACAGTAAAGGAAGCAAGCACTATAAAAAGGAACTTCCTGTCCCAATCTCTACGATCTGAAGAAGAAACCGAAAGTGCTTATCATTTGGAATACATAGGGACTGTTTTATTCTACGTCAAGATTTTAACTTGACATGAAGATTTTAACTTTTCCTACAATAAAAGGATTTTAACTGCCATTAAAGCTAGAAGCTTTTATTTGATCTGTTAGACTGGTTAAGCTGTTATCACAGTTTATCACAGTCGCATAGCAGCTACTACATCTTCAGTGTGGATACTTTGTATATCAGACCAAAAAGACTGGATACTTTGAAGCCATCATAAGACTGGAAACTTTGGAGCCATCATTTTGCTATGGTATAACTGCATTCACAGCGTGAATATCTTGTAAGCGCATTTAATTTAAGTACTGGAAATGTATGCAAGTTTTTTGCTATATATGTTGCACTTTTAAGTTTTATATCATTTAACCGCACTACCTATTCTCCAAGGGAACTTTACTTCATTGGCCATTGTTGTACAGCGTTTCATTTTGAATAATGCTTGTAAATATTTCACCTCCCAATGCCCAGTTTACACTTATCAAGGGTACCAGAATTGTCAGAAATTTGGGATGCATAGCTAGGCTTATAAAGGCCTTGTGGTTGTTGCCCTAGTAAACACCTACGAATCTATATAAAAAAAAAAAAAAAAAAAACCAGGAACGCTCAGTAGAGCACACTGACTTACGACAATGAATTCTTTTTTACCTAGAATTAGTCTGGTGTTCTCTTATGACATCGGAGGAAAAACAGTAACTTAATTCAAGCTGCAAGAAACAGTTCAGGTTGTATTGGTATACTTGATATGAAACAGAAGTCAATCAAAAGTCACTTTTTTTAATATATGTCTAATTCTGCAGCCAGAGTATCATGTGTGTATTTCCCCAGCTAGATGAAGCATTATGATTTCTAATATAGAATATTGAAAACAAATCCCATAATTTTCAAACCTCTGTACTCACTTGTATCATTTGGAACCTAAGGAACTATGAATTGTTTGTATCAAATAGAAAGAGCTGGTTGCTGTTTAAGCGTTCTTATTGAAATGTTGTTCATTTCCCTATTGAAATGTTGGCACTTGAAATGCCAAGTGCCAACAAGCCAAATTAAAAGATTGAAGACCCAGGAAAAGAGAAAATCTTGAAGATCACGCTTCTCCTTTTAAACTTCTTTTTGTAGTGGGGGACAAGCCCCCTGCATCCCCTCAGTGTGGGGTGCATGCCCTCCACACCCCCTGAATTTATATATACCAACTCCGAGATCAGCATACCTTGGAGAAAAGAGAATATTCTGGGAAATGGCCATCTCGGAGTTAGTATATTACTCCAATTTATTTATGTTTTTTTAGTATTCATTCCCTGTGTTTTGAGTCCCTGCATTTCAAATAGTTACTTTTTATTCTGGTTTAAATATGCTTGTTTAATTATGTGACAGTATCATACCTGAATTTTCCTTCAACAAGATTAATTTCTGGAAAAGTTTGTGTATGCCTTTACTCTCAGTCTCTGTTCTATGTCTTTTGATACAGTATAGACAGTGGTTAGATAATGTACTTTCAATATGTGTCTGCATTGTCAGTGGCTGCTTGTTTTATATCCTGTATAAAGGAAATTTTCTGCTTTTTATAACTGAAATTATTTAAAAAATAAATAAAAAAAAGTCTTATGAAGTGGTTCCTTAGTCATCTATTCTACAGAGAACCAACCGAATACTACTAAATTTAAAATAAAAAAAGGAGAAATGGACTGCAGTCACAGATAGCACTATCTATTGATGAAGCACAAAGAATACTTTGCTTGAGGACTCTGCCTTTACATGAGTAAGCTTTTGTCATCACTGTAGTCTTCAGTTGTCACCAGAACTTCACTGTCGTATTTGACCCCCCCCAGGAGTGCATCAGCTTCTTAGATGCTAGACAGCGAAAAAGGACATCAAAACGAAAGTAACACATCACTCTAGGTGCACTATGTTCAAAAGGTTATACAAAATAAAAGAAGCACCGGCACTGAAAGTTATACTCTAAAAATGAAAGCAGTCATTAACGTACTCCAGACAACATTGCTGCTGAAATAATGTAACAACATTTGCGCTGAGTACTGCGATGTATAGTCAACTGATTTCTTTTTTCAAAATTGGGTTAAGATTCTATTACCAGAATTCTGCACTTAGTGCCACAATCAATAAATGACTCACAAGGATGCAACACCAATTCAACTCTTAATGCCTGACTGTGTGGGCATTATCGGGAAATTAACACATGCCAAGGGGCCTTACCACCCCTAAAAGAGCATTAATTCCCTGATAACACCTACCCTGGTGGGTATTATTGCTCTTAGAGAATGGGCTATCTGTTAAATTGCTTTGTATTTGATTTTTTTATTACTATAATCTTTTATATTTTTAATGTAAAACAGTTCCTCAGTCAGATGTTTCAAACTTGCTGTAGCATATGTAATTGTTGATGGAGGAAGTATTTTACATCTAAAATATAAGTTATATAAGTATTTGTCTGCATGTTTCCTAAACAGCAAGCTTAAAACCTTTAAAAATTTTAATAAGCATAAAAGAATGGTAGCCATTTGCTTTTTTTGTCTGAGTTTCATGGCAGCTTAATATGCTGCTGAGAAGCAGGCAACTTTTTTTTTTACCAGCAGTACCTGTACATTAATACTCGTTCTCCAATCATGGTGAAGATGTATACTTCCTTCATTGTCTAATTGTTATTAATCAGTAAATCTAGATGTTCTTCATAGTCAGTGATGCAGTGTTTATCCTTGGTTCTTCCTGCTATGTGAAAAGACCATGACCTTCCTGATTTCCATAGCCTTTTCATCATCCCTAGCTGACAGATGTCTGACGACCGACGTTTAGATATCAGGGTATAAGAAGGATTTTCATCTGCACCATCTTCAGTTCATTCTAACAGTATAATCTGATGTACTTCCTGTGTGTACCAGACACTTACAGTCTTGTTAACCAGTTCACTTTTCTCCGGAGTTTATACAAACAAATTTCAGATAAATGCCTAGTTGGGGAATTTTTTCTTCTGATTAATGTTCAAAAAAGGTAAAGTGCTTGAAGTGTGTGAAGCGAATCCCACATAAAGACTTTCGTTCTTTTTGTCTGTTTTGTTTGGGGCCTCAAAACAACATTTCCAGTTGTGAGGACTGTATTCATTTAGAGCTAAGGCC
The DNA here is from genome assembly GCF_019279795.1 of Protopterus annectens. Classification (NCBI taxonomy): domain Eukaryota; kingdom Metazoa; phylum Chordata; order Ceratodontiformes; family Protopteridae; genus Protopterus; species Protopterus annectens. The sequence continues at coordinate 1,150,678,000 of NC_056747.1, read as the reverse complement.
CTTAAGTGTAGTGCTGAAGTCCTCGTGGCACACATGGAGTACTTGGACCAGGTTCCTGGCCCTCCCCTGCCTTCTTTGGCTTCTACCACTACTTTTCCAAGGAAATGAAAAGGCAAAAAACCTAAAGAGAAAGACACTGCAGATGATGCAATCCTTCCTCATCATTGTCCGAGCTGACTGCTGACTCTGGTGAGGTGCTTTTGCAGCCCCCAGATCCAATGACTACCAGGCCCAAGTCCTCTAGTGTGACTGCTTAGGAGGCCACCATGACAGCAGGCCACTCAACTTTCCCATCTCTGACATCTACTTTAGTTGGCTCTAAAGTCACTCAATTGGCCTCAGCTTCTGATGTCCTAATGCCGGTTTCCAAGGGAGATAGTTCATCTTCTACGGTTGTTCTGAAGGAACAAATCTCCTGACCTCAGACTGAGTCATCTGTTGTTAAAGAGATGTTGAAACAGAACAGACCAGTCAGCTTACCTCAGCCTACTCCCCAGTCATTGGCTATTACTACCCATGTTGAAACTCAGGACTTCCTTAAAACTGCTCAGGAATTCATGGACTTTATGAAATTTACAGAGACCAGGCAGGCACTACAGAGTACCCTTATAGCCTTTCCCAATAAAAGACCAAGTTATGTCTCCTTTCAAGAGGAGTCTGATTCTTCAGGATATAAGGATGAAGAAGGGCTATCTTATTCTGAACACCTACCTCCACAATCTTAGGCATTTCTTTACACCTAGACTCTCTTCCCCTGCTCCAATTTTTTTAGAATTCTTGACAATCAGAGACACCTCTACAAGAACCCACAACCTGATCCCTATTTATTCTCTACTGATTCTGCTAAGAGTGCACATTAAGCCTGCTGATAGACATACCCTACCTAACAACAGGGAAGGTGGACGTATAGACAGGTTTGGGAAAAAGACTTGCAGATCTGCTACCATCTCTAAGAGGCCCTCAGTTATCAATTTCACATGTTAAAATACAGAGCCCTTGCAAGAACAAATCATTACTAGAGCAGAGGGAATAGCAGATATAACTAAGGGACATACAGGACACAGACAGAGCAGCACTCCAGGTTTCTAGACATTCTCTCAGGTGTGGTTACAATGCTTAAGATGCATCATGCAGAGAAGCTGCTACTGGCTCTGTATCTGCAGGTGTGCTTAGCTGAGGACCCAGCCACTTTCTGACCAAGTTAAGGCCAAACCCTTGGGTACCCCATTGGATAAAGAATTCCTGTTTGGCCCTCCTGCAGAGAAGCTTTTCAAGAAACTTGATAAAAAAAAAGCAAATAAAAATTGTGAAAGAATTTTGTCTCCAGCCCCAACAGAGTATGGGAATTATCCTTCTAAGCTTTGACCTCTGTTTCCTAGGCAAGGTAAGGGAGGCCTTCCTGATCAAAAAGGCCTAGACAATTCAGAAGATGGCAGGCTGACTGGCTGAAGGTGAAATTAGGTAAAAGCAAGTCAAATCCAGTTAGCAACTGCAGCAGCCCTGTGCAGCTCAGAACAGCCCAGTCAACAGACCACTAGGCCATGTTATGTAGCACAATATAAAACCACAAGTTTTAAGTCAACAACCAGTCTGAAAGATGTCTGTATTAAGGCCTGGAGCAAGCAGACACTAAGAACACTAGGTATTTTCACCTCTCTCAAGTAAAAATAATGAAATAAATGTGTAACATGGATAGTACTATAGCACAAATAAGCAGAAGTCACAGATTAGCAGTTTTTGTACTTAAATAGCATACAGATTGCAATGGATTCCAAAACTGTATAAGGCCTGGAGGAAAGAGATAACCAGAGCACTAAGCATTTTCTTTCTCTTAAAAGTAAAAACTAAAAAATGTTATAAATGAATAAAACTCTGACACCAGTAAGCAGTAATCACAGACTGGCAATATAAGTACTTAAACCTAGAGTATTCAGATGCACAGAACATTAGCATTTTTTTCTCTGACAAGCAACACAGTAAAAAGGGTTATACTGAAAAAATAAAAAGTATTAGGGTTCATATTAGAAGAACGAAAACCCTAAACCGCGAATGCTCACATGAGCGAAAATGCCGGTGATCGAACCCACTTTCGATTCCCGGCATTTTTGCTCATGTGAGCGTTCGCGGTGTATGGTTTTTGTTCTTCTAATATGAACCCAAAGTATTTTACTGAAAAAATAAAAATATGCACAAATTTGGGAACCATATCAAAAGGTAAGTTAAAGGTCACAGAAGTATGTTAGAGCCTTAGAAGACATTGCCAACCTGGCAGAGAGAGATATTGTACCAGTTAATATGGTGCAATATTTATGCAAAGGAGAAAGCAAAACTAATCAATACAAAAAGAGCAGCCCAAAGATATTTGAAGAGAAATACAGGCAAAGGCATTTGGACATGGAAAATTTTACAACCCAAAAAAATAAGAAAAAGAGGAAAAGTAGAAAAGAGAATTAGTGTTGGAGAAGTTAAAGACAGAAACTGAGGTTATGGATTACCTGCAAAGTGAGCAATTTACTTTAGAAAATTTACCTCAGATAACATCACAGCAGGATAGAGCAATGGATCCCCAAATTAAGGAGAAATCAGTGGAGTGGGAAACATCTGATCAGTTGCCATGTGAAGATACTTTGGAGTCTTCTACAGGAAGCCAGTACAGATGTTCAGTTGGAGTGGCACAGCAAGAGAAGGAACAGGAAACTGTCACAACTCTGATGTAGTCGATGTTGTGGTATGTTAGGCCAGTGAGCTCCCATAAGAAAGAGCAATGGATAATACAGGATGACACTGAAGAGAACGTGGCACAGGAAAATGCTCTGGAACTTTCTGTAGAATGCCCACAGGAAATGGAGAACAAAGAATGTGCCCTCAGTTTAGAAGAAAATGATCTAAGGGAAGAGCTGCTTGATTAGAGTCTGACAGACATATTAAGATCAATGAAAGAAATAGATTACAGAAAGTCAATAAAACCCAAAAAGTAAGAAGTTTTGATAGAACAAAGGAACACAGTAATTAGGACCATGTACAGAGATTCATGTGATATAACAATCTATTCTACCACAAGAGGAGTGGTTTCTGACCCAGAAACTTTAGTTAACTGGCTGTTTGAGCAGTTTTTCCATCTCTTTCAACTTTCTGGTTTAAAAGCCCATGTTTGCACTTGTTTCCCACCTTTCTGAGTGGTGTCAAAGTCTGCTCTTCCATTTTCCCCTTAGATCTGCTTGTTCTCTCCTCTCCTGCACTTTTACTAACTTATTAGTCTAGCACTTTACCAGACTTCTTGTAGCAATTATTGTAGTACACAAGTGCTACCAGCACTAAGTGTTCTACAAGGAAACAGCTCCAGTACTTAATATTAATGCCCACCCCTCCAGGCATGTCTAAAGGTCAGTCTCCTGTGCTCTCTCCTATTAACCTGGTGAACTTGGGCATCCTGAGGCAATGCAGCAACTGCCTCATGTACACCAACAACCCTCTCCTCTTACCTCCCAACACTCAAACGTGTGAGAGATGTACTTATATATCCAAATTGGAAACCAGGCACTTTCCAGCCAAGATCGGAATAACTGGTCAAGAGGAGAAGGTCAACTCTTGCACCATACCACATGGAACATCTAGCCCTTCAGAACACACACCAGCACTGCCTCCACATAAAAACACAAACTACATACCTACCTTCGCAGTGAGTCTCAATAAAAATCTACCCAAACAGCAGAGACCTCCAAGGCAGAAATGCACTTGACCACAGCAACACAACAATAATCATGAGACACATAACTTTCCTAAACAGTGTGCCACTCAACCAAAGCCCCTAAGGCAAAACAGGATACCCAATACACTAGTCATAGGTGACTCAATAGTGAGGCACACTGATGTCCCACTCACTAGGTTGAATAAGGAGAAAGTAACAGTCAGCTGCCTGTCAGGTGCCAGGATCCACTACATAATGCACGCACTCAGGTCCCTCAACAACAGGTACAAATATGAATCTGTCATTGTACATGTGGGTGTGAATGACATGAGATGTACCTCCCTGGACTATATGAAAAGAGACATGGAAGAACTCTCGGATTATGTAGCCCAGGCAGGTATGACCCTAGCCCTGAGCAGCATCCTACCATCACCCAGAATGATACCACAGTACAAGGAGAAAATGATTGATTTCAACAATTGACTAAGTTTCTGGTGTCATTCTAAGGGGATCCAGTATCTGTCTGCCTGGGATGACATGACTGACAGATCTCAATGCTTTGCCAGAGATGGCCTGCATCTGTCAGCCCTGGGCTTCCGGATACTGGCCAAGGCTCTTGCCACCCCTATAGTGCCTTTTTAGGTGGTGTTCCAAAGACCAAATTACCACCATAACAGCTACAAATAAATGCAATCTGAGGGTCATGCTGCTCAACGCTAGAAGTCTAAATCTCAAAATGCACTCACTCAAAGCACTCCTTAAAATGGAGAACATCGACATTTGTGCTGTAACAGAGACCTGGTTCAAGGAAGCAGAAAGCACCCCTGGACTACCAACCTATAACTCATTCTACACCTATTGGCCCCAGAACTTGGACCGAATCTCCAACGGCAGTGGTGTTTCCATAGTCATAAAGGATGTGAACACCTCCAGACTGGTAGCCCAACATAATGCATCAGAGATACTTCAGGCGCAGCTAACATTGGGTAAGACAGTGATTCAGGTCGTAGCCTGCTATAGTTCCCCAACCATGTCCCTAGACTCACACTCGACATTCCTAAGCACCCTGGAATATATTAGGATCCAACCTAACACTCTCATGCTGGGTGACTTCAACTACCCCTCCATGAACTGGGAAAACTACTCATGTACCAATACACTTGCCCAACGTTTCCTGGAATTCACTAATTCCAATGTCCTGGACCAGCTCGTTCTTACCCCCAGTAGAGGTAGCAACATCCTTGACCTGGTCATTACTAACATGGGCGACCATTGCTCTACACCAATAGTCAACTCCTCCCTGGTTATATCTGACCACAAACTAATCACTGTGGAAATCCACATCCCTCCCACCCCCACCCCGCAAATATAACCACCATGAAAAACTTCTCCAAAGCTAATTTTGGGCTCCTAAAAACAGAGGTGGCTAACTTCACGGCACCCATGCAAATAGAGAATAGTTGCATGACTGCTGAATCATACACCAATGCACTGTACGAACACGTACACAAATGCATGGATCTCGCCATACCCAATAGAACCAAGATGCTCTCCTCCAAAAAAGGAAGCCAATCTGGTGGTCCCCTGCCATAAACAAACTCAACAACAGAAGGAGGAAACTGATGTGGAATAAGGTGAAGTCCCAAGACTGGAAAAACTCCCTTATCAGCCTCAACAAAAAAATTGAGATCCCTCATCAAATCCTCTAAAGCTAGCTATGAAAACAGAATTGCAGCAGAGAGTAAGGCCTTCTCTATTTATGTAAAGAACCTACATGGCAATACCCAGATTTGCTCTGAGCTACTGCACAATGGTACCTCCTATACCGAGCCAACAGATATTGCCAATATACTGGCCGACAAATTCAGTGCCAACTTTAGCCCCCCCCCAGGACCAATCATAATACTAGTAGATTGCCAGGCAACCAGTATTACTGCTGCACAGTTTAAAACAGCACTATCCAAGGCCAAGAATACAGCTTCTATGGGACCTGACAATATCCCTGGCTGTGTTCTGTGAACTGGCATCTCACCTGTGTGCCTGGTTCAATTGCAGCCTCACCTCAGGCTTTGTCCCTACCGAATGGTGCACTGCTATAGTCATCCCTCTTCACAAAGGAGGAGTGACTACAGACCCTGGGAACTATCGCCCCATTAGTCTGACGAGTCTGATATGCAAAGCTATGGAACGCATCATCATGGACCTAATAAACAAGGATATAAGAAATCTCCAAACTCTGGAACCCACACAGTTTGGTTTTGTGAAGGGTAGTTCATGTCTGCTCAACTTGGTTGACTTCTTTGCGTCAGTCACCAGAGCTGTGGATAAAGGCAAGGTTGTTCATACAGCCTACCTTGATCTGGTCAAGGCCTCTGGTACCATTCCCCACTCAGGAATCATAGAAAAACTCACTCAGCTAGGCGTCAACCCCTATATCACTAGATGGGTTGCAAACTGGCAAACAGATATAACCCACAGTGTGAAAGTAGCTAACTCCAAGTCAGACTGCCGACCAGTCATGAGTGGAGTCATGTGGAGTGGAGGCCCAATAGAACCAAGATGCTCTCCTCCAAAAAAAGGAAGCCAATCTGGTGGTCTCTTGCCATAAACAAACTTTACAACAAAAGAAAGAAATTGTTGCAGAAAAGAGGAAATTCCCAGGATGCAAAAAACTCCCTTACCAGCCTCAGTAAGAAGCTGAGATCCCTCATAAAATCCTCCAAAGCTAGTTCCGAAAATAAAATTGCAAAAGATTCCAAAGACAACCACAAGGCATTCTATAGCTATGTCAAGAATCTAAATGGCAATGCTCAGATTTGCTCTGAGCTACAACAGAATGGCATTAAATATACTGAGTCCAAGGATATTGCCAATATCCTGGCAGATCAATTCAGTGCAAACTTCATCCCCCTCTCACCCCCTAAAGGACGCATCTCAATACCAAAATATTGCCAAATTCTGGTAATAACGGCCACACTGGTAAAAAACGCACTCTCCAAAGCTAAGAATACAGCATCCATGGGACCAGACGACATCCCAGGCTGTGTACTACATGAACTACAAAATGAACTGGCACCTCACCTAAGTGTAATAGCCTCAATTCAGGCTTCATGCCCACCGAGTGGTGCACAGCTACAGTTATCCCACTCCACAAGGGGGGGGGGTTCCACCTTGGATCCCAGGAACTACCGCCCCATCGGTCTGACGAGCCTGATCTGTAAAGCCATGGAACTTATAAACAAAGACATTGGCAACCTTCAAACACTGGACCCCACGCAGTTTGGGTTCATGAAGGGCTGATCTTGTCTGCTGAACCTGATTGAGTTCTTCGAATCAGTCTCCAGATTCTTGGACAAGGGTAAGGTCCTGAACCTGACTGACTTCTTTGAATCAGTCTCCAGAGCCATGGACAAGGGTAAGGTGGTCCACATAGCCTATCTGGACCTCGCCAAGGCCTTCGACACCATCCCCCACTCTGGAATCATAGATAAACATACTAAGCTGGGCATTAATCCCTACATCACTCAATGGGTTGCCAACTGGCTTACTGACAAAACCCAGACTGTAAAAGTAGCCAACTCCAAATCCAGCTCCAGACAAGTGACAAGTGGAGTACCTCAGGGTTCAGTCCTGCAACCGATCTTGTTTGGCATCTACTTCTCTGAAGTACAGGCCAACACTAAGGGACTCTGGCTAACAAAGTTTGCAGATGACTGCAAACGAGGAGCCATTAGTGAATCCCCAAATGATGTGCATATTCTACAAAAGGGCCTTACAGAAACAGATGCTTGGTGCCAGAGCCATGGGCTCAAGCTCAATGCCAAGAAATGCATAGTTATCCCCTTTGGGAAAAAACATGTACCCGTGAATTACCACATAGGTGGCAGTACACTAAACAGAGAAAGTGTGATAAGAGACTTAGAGACACAGGTGGACAGTGGTCTCACCTTTGATAACCACATCATCACAACAGTCAGGAAATCCTTCTATGTGGCACACCTCATCACCAAGGGCTTTTCATCCAGAAAAAAGGAGGTCATTGTCCCACTGTACTCATCCCTCATTAGACCCATTATAGAATACAACGCCCCATTTGTTATGTACCTCTCAAGACAGCTGCAGCAACTGGAAAGGTTGCAGAAACACCTCACTAAAAGAATCACAGGTTTAAAGCAGATGCCCTATGCTGACCATCTAAAAAAACTCCACCTATACTCTGTCACATATCGTCTACTGAGAGGCGATCTCTGCTTAACATACAAGGCCATGTCAAACCCAGAGCTGTTGGACATACTACACTTAAAGAAATCCCAGTCCCTCAGACACACGCTCCAGGAATCTAAACTTTGTCATCACAATGAAAAAAGCATGCTGGAGGGATAGGTTCCTGACCCAGAGACTCCCCAGACTCTGGAATAGACTGCCCATACATGTCAAGCAGAGCGCCTTTTTGGCCCTCTTCAAAAGGAACCTTGATGATTGGATGGGAGATAGGAAATTCACCCCGGGATCACATCAGTCACCCTGCTAGACAGAAGTCCAGGGAAGTAAATACTGTGGAAAGAAATAGCCAGGGAATTGTTATGGCTAGGCTTGTATAGGTTCTAGGGCTGATAGCCTAGTATCAACCTATGAACCTATGATCCTATGAGTCCCACAGGATTCTGTCAAAAAATGTGTTGTTATCCCCTTTGGAAAAACCTGGTACCCATGAATTACCACATTGATGAGTCCACTGAACACAGAAGGCGTTATACGAGATCTGGGAACACAGGTTGGCAGCAAGCTCTCTTTTGAGCACCACATTACTACTGTGGTTAGAAAGTACTTCTATGTGGCACATCTCATTACTAAGGGCTTTGCATCCAGGAAGAAAGAGGTCATTGTCTCCCTCTACTCTTCCCTCATTGGGCCAGTCATCGAGTACAATGCCCCATTTGGCATGTACCTCACTAGACACCTGCAACAACTGGAGATGCCACAAAACTACCTCACAAAGAGTATCCTAGGCCTTAAACACTTGTCCTGTAGGGACAGACTCAAAAGACTCCAAGTATTCTCCGTCTCATATCACCTACTTAGAGGTGATCTCTGCTTGACTTACAAAGCCATGTCTGACCCAGCTCTGTTAGAAATGCTACATCTAAAGAAATCCCAATCCCTGCGCACCACACACTCCAGAGACCTCAACCTCATTACCACAATCAACAGAACATGCTGGAGGGATAGGTTCATAACTCAGAGACTGCCCATGCTTTGGAATAGACTTCCCATACATGTCAAACAGAGCACCTCACTGGCCATCTTCAAGAGAAATCTTGATGAGTGGATGGGAAATAGAAAATTCACACCGGGGATCACTCCAGTGGCTCTACTTGACAGAGGCACTGGGAACTAAGGTCAGGTAGCATGATGCCAGGGTAATACTATGGGCTAGGCTTGTAAAGGCTCCAGGGCCATTAGCCTACTACACACATATGAACATATATATTACTGTGCAGCTAAATTAATAACAGATAAAGTCTTACCATAAAATCACAGGGTAGTAAGGGAAAGGAAGGGGATAAATTGAATGCTATTATGGAAGTATAGACTACAGAAATCTAAAGCAATTAAGATAAGAAGTGTCACTGTTAGAAGAGTATAGAAGAGGGAACAGTTCAACAAAAATACTCAGGAAGATAGATGTGATAAAAGCAACACACAGTATTAGAACAGATGAGGATCGATCATGCACTGTTGCAAATAATAAACTAAAAATAGCATGGGCAGAAAAAACATTTTGGAGACATTTCTGTGAAGATCCTGTGGAATATAACAAAGATGCTAAATGGATAGAAGTTAAAGAAATAATATGAAGTTCAAATATACGGGATATGAAATGGGATGAAGTAACATCCACAGAGATTGAAACAAAGTTAAGAAAAGCTCCTAATTGGAAAATCCAAGGCCCAGATGCAGTACCTAATTTCTGGCTAAAAGTATTAACATCTTTACAGGAAGATTTCGCCATGAGTAAGAACTGTTTATATGCACACCATGACCGGACACCAGCCTGGTTAAAAGTATAAATGATACTCCTACTTAAGAGAGAGACTGCAAGCTATGGTACAAACTTTAGACCAATAACTTACTTTTCGACGATGTATAAACTATATACTGCAATTGAGAAATGCAGGTTTTGTAAAACAGACTTGGAAACAGTTGCACATCTTGTTGCTAGTTGTGATATACTAATGGCAGAAGGACTGTATACTGAAAGGCATAATAATGTGGCAGGACTGTTGCACTGGGGATTGTGCAAACATTATAATATTGAAGTAGCTGAAAAATAATGGAAACGAGCCACAAAGCATCATAGAAAATGATGAAGGTTATATCACATGGGATCATCCATTACCAACAGTTCAAAAAATAGATGTGTGAAAACCAGATATAGCATAGTAGTCCATGTAAAGAAAACAAAAGTAGCACTGATCATTGACATTTCTATACCCAGTGACTACAGTGCCTTATGAACAGAGAGACACAAGGTCATAAAATACCAGGATTTGCAGGTAAAAATTAGGGTAATGTGGAAGAAAGATACCCAGACAGTTCCAGTAATAGCAGGAACAATGGGTCTTATAAAAAAGAATTTACAATCATACTTAGATGTGTTATTGATACACGTAACCATACAAATTGCAGGAGTTATTATTGGTCACATTGCGGGTGCTGCAAAGAGCACTTCTGGCTAACATCAAAGATTGAAACAATAACAATTTCATTAACTTTAATCATACTTTGACTTAGGAATGGGTCCACTCCCATCATGATATTAGAAACCCAAAAGATTTAGAGAAATTAAAAAAGAGAGAAAGAGAAAGACAGTTAGCTGGCTATGATACTGAAGGCATTCAGTAGAGAAATACATTGTGGGTGGATTTAGAAATAGTTCATGGACTATACAGTACTGCCTTAGATGGCTTGTGTGGTCTGAAAAGGTGGGATGATTCAGAAAAGATCACCAAAAAGGTACGTGCACTGGAATGCCTACAGACTACTTATGTAAGTACTTCTGTGGGCATTTTTCATGCAATTGATGTACAAAACCTTGTATCCATGCAGCTGAAATGAGTCAGAGACAGTTCTAGAAGCTACACAACATGTGCATGCAGGTAATTTCTGGTCCAAAATGTAACTCCTTGTGATGTCCCCTCTCTGGGCCACTAATCGAGGAGCCTGAATCCTCACCACTGACAATGGAGAGGGACGTTCACTTGGGACAAAAATGGATACACCCAGTATTTCCAGATGCAGCTCTCTGCATCAAGCACAATTTCCATTAAGAGTGCATAGGGAACACACTCATTCCAGAGTTCTGGGTTTCTCTATCTCTTTCTCTCTCTGTCCAGGTCCCAAGTAAGACTCCCCACTGGCACAGCTGTAGAGTTGATTCCTCAGCCAAGTGTACAAGCCGAGTCCTCCACCAGTATCTCTGTGAAACTAGTGCTCTGGGTCCCTGTTCCAAGCAGCTGATGCACATACTCTGAGACATGATTTACACACACACACACAGTGGCCGCACTGTCAGTGCATAAATTTAAGTACTCTCAAAAGTTAAAATATTCTCTAAAGGACCAGCCACAATGAAAAGTTTAAATATATTTAATAATAAATAAAAATAAAAATGAAAATACTAAATATCTGTTTACAATAAACACCAGAGTTTCACTCACAGAAAATATTAAAATAAACAGATGAATAGATTGACACATATACAGAAAAACAGTATTTAACTAATTTCACTATATTTTTCTGACTGATCTAAAGAATTACTTATTCCCTGGTCACTTACTAGAACAAAACAAGATGAAGTAGGTGAAGGATCCTTCTATCGCAGGTTTCAAAAACAGAGTGCTCTGAGACTTCAGTCTCATCTAGTATTAAAACATAATTTTTACCATGGATTACAAAATAACATCATGTGCATCTGGTCATCTGAGTTCTGGTTCTCATACTAACCCCTTTCTTAGCAAATGACCCAGAATCTAGCAAGTATATGTCAGTAATATACACACACACACACACACACACACACACACACACACACACACACACACACACACACATACACACACACACACAGACACACACACACACCTGGGAAAGACTGGCACAGAGTTAGTCGCTATGCCCCCTTCTGCCCAGACGTTAATGTAGTTACTGCCACCAGACACTCCAAAGCCAGCTACTCTAAGGCTGTTACAAGTGTACCCCTTTATATGGAGTGAAATTAATTCTAATACACATGATAGTGTTTGACCAATGCAGCAAGGCTTTTAAGAGTGGCCGCACCATCACTGCATAAATATAAGTACTCTCAAAAGTTAAAATATTCTCTAAAGAACCAGCCACAATGAAAAGTTTATATATATTTAATAATAAATAATAAAAAAAAACATGACACTATTAAATATCTGTTTACAATAACACCAGAATTTCACTCACAGGAAATATTAAAATAACACAGATAAATAGATTCACACAGATACAGAAAAACAGTACTTAACTAATTTCACTATATATTTCTGACTGATCTAAAGAATTACTATTCCCTGGTCATTTACTAGAACAAGGCATGATGAAGTAGGTGAAGGAGTCTTCTATCGCATGTTTCAAAAACAGAGTGCTCTGAGACTTCAGTCTCATCTAGTATTAAAACATAATTTTTACCATGGATTACAAAATAACATCATGCACATCTGGTCATCTGAGTTCTGATTCCCATACTAACCACTTTCCTAGCAAATGACCCAGAATCTAGCACGTATGTGTCAGTAATACACACACACACACACACACACACACACACACACACACACACACACACACACACACACACACACACACACACACACACACACACACACACACACACACACACACACACACACACACACTTTTGCTAAGATCTGTTGCAGCTTCTGGAAGTTATAAAACAGTAAAGCACTTCCATTATTCCTACAGGAGCTAATAAACCATTCGCTGGCACAGACATTTCATCTCTGGTTGCAATCAGAACTGTAAGATACTATCTTTATGGCCTAAATTAAATAATTTAATTTCATACCATTTTATTTATTTATTTATTTGTCTTTTGCTAACCGGGTTAGTCCACTGGGCTGGGGGCCGCGTTTTCAGTGGATACCCAAGGAGAAAAGCCCCACATAAAAAACAACTAACAGAGTTTTATATTTGCAATACATCATGCTAGACATTTACAGAGGTTTTATATTGCCATACATTTAAATAGATGCACATAAGTTCTAGACATATCAGAAATATAGTACAGGGTGATGAGACATCATACATTAATGAGACTTAACAATGCATATAAAATAGTATCAATTTATAAGAAGAGGTAGATTGCTGAGCAGCTAAAGGGGATAAGCCTTGCAGTATATATTTTTTGTACTAAGTGGGTAGAGGTGGAGAAGGAGTGAGTAGTGAATGGGAGTAGGTAGAGGGAAAGGAAGAAAGGTGAGGTGGGGTAAAGAGAGTTAGATTGAGAGACAGTAAAGTAGCAGTGGAAGAGAGGGTGGGATGAGTTTTAAATAGTGGAAAAGATAAGGATAGGTTTAGATAGAGTATTGCTAAGGAAGACAACTGGGGAAACAGAGTGTTGGTGTTTAAGATAATTTAGATTAGGGTGATGAAGGACTATTGTATAGTGGAACAGTTGAGTGGGTAACAATTAGGTTGGGTAGTGACAGGTGCAGGAGTAGGAGTTACCTAGGTAGTTCTTCAGTTCTTTTTTGAGGAGAGGGGAGGACTGGATAGACCATAAATTGCTGGGGAGCTTATTCCAGGTTTGAGACATAGAGCATTTATATAGTACTTTGCCTATAGTTTTATTGCATCTGTAGGTATAAAGAAGTTGTTGGTCAGTGCTACGGAGGGATCTGGTAGGTTTGTATAAGGATAGGAGGGTAGACAGGGAAGGGCAGTCAGCAGATTTGTAGAGTAAATTGTGTCATTTAAAGCTGAGAGAGTTGAAGCAGTTGAGGGAAGTCAAGCCATTGTAGTTGTTTGGTGGGCTTTTATGGGGGAGGTTGCAGGCAAATCTAGTTATCTGATAGTAGGTTTGATTGAGTTTGGTTAAAAGATTTGCTTTAGGGGGATAAATATAGGGGAAGCATAGAGTAGGCAGGAAAGGAGGTAGGCTTGAGCCAAAGAGGTCCTAGAGAAAATTGATAAGAATGTTTTAAATGAAATAACAGGAAGTGATGTAAATTAACTTACCAAATGATTCCCTAATAAATATTAATATTAATAGTCAAAGTCAACAATGACAATTCAATAAACATACATATATATATATATATATATGTATATGTATATATATATATATATATATATATATATATATATATATATATATATATGTATATGTATATATATATATATATATGTGTGTAGTGTCTCACCATTAACTCCACATTAATTCAATAAAAAATGACTTGGTGAAAATTTCTTTAGAAACAACTTTTTACATAATTACACTAATTGCTTGGTTTCAGACCTCTCTAAAACATACTTTAAAATGATAATAGGCAATAATAAAAAAGTAATGATAATAATAAAATTTATTTTTACTTGTGTGTACGTGATCTTTGACTTCAAAAATACAACATAAATTATAAATGGCAATTACACCGTTCATCACAAGTGTAACTCCATTAAAGTTCTTTCTATTTCTCATGTAAGTGTTTTTAACAAAAACTTCAAACCTAAAGAATGACAGTGTGAAAAAAGTGTATATATATATATGTGTATCTCCCGTTTTTTCTGAAGAAGTTCACGTAAAAATAAAAGTGAAAGAAAGCGCTAAATTTGAATTGGCTGTGTGGATTCCTTTCAAGTTTGCTGGCCGCTGTTGTTTTTCGTTGTTATTAAGTTTTTTCGGTTCAGTCCGAGATTTTTGTGGTTTTGATAAGAATGTTTTGTTTCTGTACAATAAGCCTAGTTTTTGATTGGTCTTTTTGATGGATTGTTGGACATGAAGGTTAAATTTCAGGTTGTCATCTATTGTGACACCTAGAAGTTTTGTATGAGAGTCAGCATGAATGATTGTGTTGTCTAGGGAGGAGAGAGAGTGAAGGATGTCTTAAGGTTGGCCATGGCTTTAGGCAGGAAAAGTAGTAGCTTGGCTTTCTTTGGGTTAAGGATGAGTTGATTATTGACTAGCCAGTTCTCTATGGCATTAAATGAAGTTTGTGTAAGAGTGTGGAGGTCAGTAGGGTTGTCAGAGAGGGTAATAAGAGTTGAATCGTCAGCATACTGGATTAGTGAGGATGTGCAGCAGGCAGAATGAAGATTTACTGGTAAAAATATTAAAGAGGAGAGGGACAAGAATAGTTCCTTGGGGTGCACCAGTTTTGATGGGTAGGAAGGGAGAGCAGGAAGACAGGCATCTAATGAATTGCTGTCTGTTTGTAAGACAACTAGAGCAGCAAAGAGTAGTGGATGCAGAGAGGTTAGGTTCGCTAAGTTTTGTGAGGAGCTTAGGATGGGAGATGGTGCCAAATGCCTTGGAGAGTTCAAGGAATAAGCATAATACCAGTTTGTTGTTGTCTCTGGCCTCAGCTACAGTCTGAGTGAAAGAGAAAAGGGCAGTGGAGCTGCTGTGATGGGGCCTAAATCCATGTTGTGTGGGGGTGAGAAGGTTTTCCTCTAGTAGATATTTGAGAAGCTGTGTATGAATGCATTTCTCTAGGATGTTTGAAAGAGGTGAGAGGATGGCTATAGGGCAGAAATTGGATGGGTCAATGAGTTGCCTCCTTTGTGGAGTGGTATTGTAAAGAAAGATTTCCAGATGTCTGGTACTGTAGATTCTTTGATAGAATGGTTAATAAAGATTGATACAGGATATGCTATAGTATTGGCTGCAAGTTTGAGAAATTGAGGGGGTAGATTTTAGTAGGAAGAAGAACCTGGTTTAAGTTTCAACAGAAGAGATTTTATATAGGCAGTGGGGACAGGTTTCAGGGAGAAGGTTAAATGGGGGCAGGTACCGGAGGGGGATTGTGATTGGTTGGTGTCAGGAGGGGTTAGTTTGTGGATTGAGTCTATGACGTGATTGTTTAGATGGGTAGCTGTTTCAAGGGTTGTTTTGTTAAGGAAAGGGTTGGGGTGGAGGGTTTTCCTTAACTGAGAATGTGGTTCATGGTATGCCAGAATTGTTTAGAGTTTGAAGAGTGGGTAGATTGAGCATCAAGGTAGAAGTTTTTCTTGTCTTGGACAATACATTTTTTAGTTAGGTTTGTTGTTTGAATCTAAGGAAAAGAGAAGGGGATTTAGACTTATTCCATTGTTTCCAGGTGGAATCCCTAAGTTTCATGGTGGAAAGGGTATGTTTGGAGAGCCAGGGTGCTGGATTAAATTTGATTCTAACTTTTCTTATGGTTGATAGAGAGGTTAGTATTTCAGGAAGATATTATCAAATTCAAGAACAGCTTCATTCAGGGGAAGGTTGTACAGGTGAGACCAGTTTATAAGGGAGAGTTGGTAGTTGAAGATATCTGCATTAAAATTGAATAGGTTTCGGCAGTCTTTATAAAGGTGGGTTTTACAGGTGTGAGATGGCATTCTTAATATTGAGACAGGGAGGTGATCACTGAAGGATTCTGGTAAAGTATTTGGATTTTAGTAGTGATAGGGATTATAGGTTAAGATCCAGTCAGTAATGGAGCAGGAGTTCTTATTAATGCGGGTGGGGGTAGAAATGAGCTGACTAAATGCAAAAAGGTAATTATTGAGGGTTGGAGAGTTTCTTCCAATCAATGTTAACATCCCCTAGTAATATTGTCTCGTAAGATAGATGCTGAGAGGTCCAGGATAAGATAGATTCAAGAATTGAAAACAACGGACTGAACCGATAAACTGAGATAAACTGAACAAAAATAGCTAGATGCGTGTGAAGCCACAATAAAGGCAAATATATAATTAGTGCTTTCATCCACTTTTATTAAACACGTGAACTTCTTCAGAAAAGACAAGAGCCCTCCCAAACTCTTGCCTTTTAAAATAAATTATACAGGAAATGATGTCAAAAACATTCTCACTCAATCAATTAATTAATGAATTGTATCACATTTCGTGACTTAAGAAATTAATTTCATATAGATGAACCTGCAATGTAAATATGAATGTTCATGCTGTCATTCTAAATATATCTTATATAAAACTGTACCATACATACATTCTCTTGCTATATAAATATTTGTAAAAAGCTTTTGCTTAATAAACTTAATCTATATAACAAAACATATTTAGACATAAAAATACATATATTCAATGACTAGATTGATATCTGAAAATATATAAAATTGTAGATGAAAACATTCATTTAAACATTATCAAATATCTGTTTAAAAAATATATATGTATATATATAAAAATAATAGAGATGTATGAATACAATATATGTACACAATACCTTGTATATTTAATTAAGCAATTCCACTTGCATAAAACAACTGAAGGCCCAATGTCAGCCTACCCAGTACCCACTATCTAAAACACCATAAGGACTACCTATATGGTGTGACTCATCCATCATGCTATAAAACACAAAATGTACAACCACTACACCAAATGCATGTACATAATACCAGAATATATTGGAAGAAAAAACAATTTTCTTTTGATATGACTGACTAGTTCCTCACATACAACGTGTCCGAAAATACATATAATAAAATGTATATATAAATATGCTTAGTCTCCAAATGATTTATATTATAAATGTGTATTCATATTGATATATACATATGTATAGAAATCATTTGCATAACAAAAAACATTTTATATTGATAACTTCATTAAGACCTGGTGGTTGGTCAGCCCCTAGATTTAATTGCCAAAGGGCTTCCTTCTGTTCCAATCTATTATTTACATCTCCTACAAATATACCCTTGTCAACGTGGTCTAAGATGAAAAATTCAAACTTTTTGAATTCATTGCATGTTAACGCATGTCTTGCTAGAGCATTGTTCTTATCTTTGTTTTTAATAGCCAGGACATGTTCATATATCCTGCGTTTCAATACTCTAACAGTTTTGCCTACATAGTAACATTCACAGGTCACACAGGAAGCTAAGTATACCACATGGTCACTGTGACAATTGTAGTACTTACGTGCCCAAAAAGTTCTCTTTATGTGTTTTAAAGGAACAAAGGATGTATTGCTTATAAATCTACATTGTCTGCAATCCTTACAGGCAAAAGTACCCTTTTTGGTGGTGACCTCTCTAACCTTAACTTGTGTTGACAGGTCCACTTTTTCCAAAATCTGTTTAATGTTATTGACTGCTTTGTAAGTAAATGTTGGTCTGACTCCCAGACAACTTACCAAATCTTTGTTTCCTAAAACTATTCTCCAATTTTTCTCTATAATATTTTTTATGTCCCATAATTCATTTACTATTGGGAGCGGAAACGCTGTATAAAACACGTTTAAATCTTGTCCATTTTTGTTTGGATTTTGACTTTCATGTTCTAAAATTCTTGGAGTTTCTATTGATATATCAGTGGCAAACAAAATAGGTTTTGCTATGCCCTCTGAAATCAAGTTGGAGAAGGAAGTAACAAAATTAAGGGAGGGCATAGCAAAACCTATTATGGGACATAAAAAATATTATAGAGAAAAATTAGAGAATAGTTTTAGGAAACAAAGATTTGGTAAGTTGTCTGGGAGTCAGACCAACATTTACTTACAAAGCAGTCAATAACATTAAACAGATTTTGGAAAAAGTGGACCTGTCAACACAAGTTAAGGTTAGAGAGGTCACCACCAAAAAGGGTACTTTTGCCTGTAAGGATTGCAGACAATGTAGATTTATAAGCAATACATCCTTTGTTCCTTTAAAACACATAAAGAGAACTTTTTGGGCACGTAAGTACTACAATTGTCACAGTGACCATGTGGTATACTTAGCTTCCTGTGTGACCTGTGAATGTCACTATGTAGGCAAAACTGTTAGAGTATTGAAACGCAGGATATATGAACATGTCCTGGCTATTAAAAACAAAGATAAGAACAATGCTCTAGCAAGACATGCGTTAACATGCAATGAATTCAAAAAGTTTGAATTTTTCATCTTAGACCACGTTGACAAGGGTATATTTGTAGGAGATGTAAATAATAGATTGGAACAGAAGGAAGCCCTTTGGCAATTAAATCTAGGGGCTGACCAACCACCAGGTCTTAATGAAGTTATCAATATAAAATGTTTTTTGTTATACAAATGATTTCTATACATATGTATATATCAATATGAATACACATTTATAATATAAATCATTTGGAGACTAAGCATATTTATATATACATTTTATTATATGTATTTTCGGACACGTTGTATGTGAGGAACTAGTCAGTCATATCAAAAGAAAATTGTTTTTTCTTCCAATGTATTCTGGTATTATGTACATGCATTTGGTGTAGTGGTTGTACATTTTGTGTTTTATAGCATGATGGATGAGTCACACCATATAGGTAGTCCTTATGGTGTTTTAGATAGTGGGTACTGGGTAGGCTGACATTGGGCCTTCAGTTGTTTTAAGCAAGTGGAATTGCTTAATTAAATATACAAGGTATTGTGTACATATATTGTATTCATACATCTCTATTATTTTTATATATATACATATATATTTTTTAAACAGATATTTGATAATGTTTAAATGAATGTTTTCATCTACAATTTTTATATATTTTCAGATATCAGTCTAGTCATTGAATATATGTATTTTTATGTCTAAATATGTTTTGTTATATAGATTAAGTTTATTAAGCAAAAGCTTTTTACAAATATTTATATAGCAAGAGAATTTATGTATGGTACAGTTTTATATAAGATATATTTAGAATGACAGCATGAACATTCATATTTACATTGCAGGTTCATCTATATGAAATTAATTTCTTAAGTCACGAAATGTGATACAATTCATTAATTAATTGATTGAGTGAGAATGTTTTTGACATCATTTCCTGTATAATTTATTTTAAAAGGCAAGAGTTTGGGAGGGCTCTTGTCTTTTCTGAAGAAGTTCACGTGTTTAATAAAAGTGGATGAAAGCGCTAATTATATATTTGCCTTTATTGTGGCTTCACACGCATCTAGCTATTTTTGTTCAATAGATTCAAGAATTGTTATATTGTTAGCAGGAGGAATATTAATAGATGCAATTACAAATTTCTTGTGTGGGATAAGATGACAATTAAGGAAGATGAGTTCAGCTGGTGAAAAATCTGGGAGAGGAAGTGAATGAGGAGTAAGGTTAAGATCTTCTGAGAATAAGATAGCTACACCTCCTCCTTTTTTGGTTAGTCTGTCTTGTCAGAATATGTTATATCTGGGAGGAAGAAGTTCTGAGTTTTTGATATGAGGTTTGAGCCAAGTTTCAGTTAGCACTAGCATGTGGGGGTTGTAATTTGAAATTGAAGTTTGTAGTTCTGTAACTTTGTTAGTGAGACTTTGTAGGTTAATGGAGTAGGTAGATAGGAGTTTTGATCATGAAGTTGGCAGTTGGTGCATGGTTGTGAAGGTAGAAGATGTGGGGTTGGATGATGAGAAAGGTCTTGAATTGGGGTGCATGTCCCCATCAGGTAGGAGGGAGACAGGAAGTAGAATAGGTTTAGTGAGATAGAAATAGTAGGTAGTAGGTTTAAACTTTTGTTTAGTGGGAATAATTGTTAGATTTAAGTGCTTTAGTTTGTGGTAGCGAATATGTACTGTATTGTACAGAGATGGTGAAATATGGATATTCTGGCTTATGTTAAAGGTGGATGTTGTTTGGGGGAGAGTGGGAGATAGAAGTGGATATAGTAGATAAGAGTGGTAAGATGAAAGTGAGGGGAGGAAGAACAGAATGGGAGATAAAAAGAACTGCAGTAGCATGTTATTATATTTTATGGGTGCGAGTATGGGTGGTGGGAGAGTGGACGTATTGTTTGTAAGAAGATTGTGTAGGAGAGTTAGAGGGGTGTAAGGAGGACCTGTAGGTGGAAGAGGGGTGTAGAAGGAAAGGAATGGGAGTGTGATATGGGAGTGAAGTGCAGTGAGGGAGGTATAAGTTTTTAGAGCAAGGATGAATTTATTGGATAACTGAATTGGGTGGAGGACTTTGGCAGAGAGGCTAGAGGATAAATGTAGAGTAAGCAGGGGTGTGCGGGAATGGAGGTAGGGTATAGGAATGGAGTTGGATACACCCTGTTGGAGCTGGAGTTTTTATCTAAGAAAAACTATCAGTGAATGCAAGCTGCCAAGGGAATAGGATATACAGGTGAGCTGTTTGGTGGAAATAGAGGGATGAGAGCAGTGGGAACAAGGAAAGAGATCTGAGCAGGGGGGTAGGGAAAGGGAAGTTTGGTCAGTGAGGTATAGTAAAGCAGGGGGGGTGCAGATAAGGGAGGACAGTAAAAGGAAAGAAGGCTTCCAGAAGAGCAGTACGTGAAGGGAGCTGTTGTAATGGGAGCTTAAAATGTAGACAGAGAAGGAATAGGTTGAAGAGAGGTAGGAGGGAGAGAGTGTGTTAAGGGATAACTGGGTTGGGTAAGTAGCTGCAGAAAGAGAGCACAAGTAAGGGTAAGCTAGTTGAGTAAGAAGTCAGCAGAGGAGAGGAGAAGAGGAATAGTTACTGGGTGGAGAGAGCGAGTTCTGGCGGTGTGGAGGTGGCCCTTAGGGGATTACAATAGTGATTATAAGTATAAAGGAACATACACTGTATATGAAGCATGTGGGCTTGGGGAGAATGGCTTATCCAGCAGTTGTTGATTTGGGAGTTTCAGAGTAGAATTCACAGTTTGCAGCAGGTTATTGGGTCACAGTGTTAACAGCCCCAGAAAGGTGGCAAGGGCAGATGGCTAGGCTGTAAGCAGGGAGCTTGTACCTAAAAAAAGAAAGAGGACATAGATGAAATCATGGAGGAGGCAGAAGGGAGTGGGATGAATGATTAGGTCTGTATGAGTACATACATAGGTTACACAGGGAAAGGACGGTAGAAGAGAGTGGGAAACAGGAGAGGCAGTAGAGATAATAAGAGAGTTATAGTGCAAATAATATATACAAATATACAGTTAGCAGTGGGTTAACAGTTTGGGAGAGCAGCTAATAAACATGGCACAGTTAAGCAATTTCACTAACAAAAAAAGCTAGTATAAGCAATGCATTTCCAAGCACAGCACATCTTAAATACACAATAATATGTTGAGCAATTGCACTGTTACTTAAAAAGCAATATGAATTTAGATACAACAATACTTACAGTTGAAATTATGAAAAACAGGTTTGCAGGTTATTTTCAAAGCTAGCTGGAGCTGAGCTTAACCTCTTCCCTTCCAGTATCCTCTAAGACAATGCATTCATTTCCACGAGTACAACAGTACAGTCTGATATACATATATATTTCTTGTTTGTCCAGCAGGATACACTGTTGATACATTTTAACACAAGCAGCTTTACAAATAATTTTTTTTCAACATAAGCATCTGTACAAATCAGTTGGATATACAAATGACATATAATTCTTTACAAAATTCCAACTAGCTGTGCTGGCATATGTTATACATCCACTGTCCTACTTCTCCTGGCAAAGCTGGCATTACCTCACACCGTTACACTCCTTATAGAGGAAATTTGAAAAATTGGTGCACAGATGCTGACACAAGCCTGTGCAGCACAGTTCTGTGCTGGTTTCTGTGCATGGCCTTAGCCTTTTGTAAGTTTAATAGAGTGGTTTGCACTTTATTCACAGAGAAGGATGGTTTAAGTGCATATCTGAAATGTTCAAAGTTATGCTAATAATGCATAACTCTAAATCTCTTTAAATGCATGCATTGCAACTTGACCATCCTGGCAGAGTGGGAATGACCTGGAGTTACATTTGTCCCTTAAACTCATGCTTTACTGTAGAATTTTGACAATACAGCAGACTCTTTTGTAATGGTTAACACATATAAAATCAGGAATCTGAGGCAAGAAAAGAGCTGTTTAGCTGCAAGGATTAATTGAGGTTAAGCAGATCCAACAATGATGGAATACAAAACCAGGAGTCAATGACTAACAGCAACTTGCAGCTTAGCAACCTCACACCCTCCCATGGGTCATCCTTTTGATTCCAAAACTGTGAACTGTGCAGGCATGTTTTAATCTCATTGCTGAACAAAGAGGATTATGTGTTCTGAAAAGTTTTCCATACAGAATAGCAAACGAGTACCAGTGAAATGGCGCTGTGGATGCCTTGTACCAATGCAGTTATGCAGTTTATCATTTCGTTTCTAGAATACCATTTGAGTTTCACACATACTAGGCTATTTGTCAAGCCTGTTGAAAAAAAAGCACCCTCAGTCTATTATCAGCTAAATATCACATTGATAAGGGTAACAGCAAGATGAGAAACAGGCAACTTCACTGAGCTGCTTTGAAGTTTAGGAGATCCTTCTGTATCTGATAATTAATTACTCAACATGGATGCAAGATATTACCTTAGCTTACATATTATACTCGTTTTAAGATATTTTGATTTAATTCAATTTTGTACTTCTGAAATATCTACCTTTGAAAATTTTTCTTATAAGCTTTTTGTAAGAAGTTTGGATTTTCATCTACATATAAAAGTCCTATGGAAAGGATAAGTAATCTAGATTTGAAAATGATGGTTAAGGTTAGAAGACAAATTTATTGTTGGCTGTATATTAAATCAGCAAATTCTGACATCTTTTTTAAATGAGGTTAGCTGTCCCCCTGCACCAAACTTATAGCTTCATTACTATATGGTGAAATTATGAGAGCTAGGAGATGTAGGAACTTGGGGGTTTTGTGCTATCACAATAAATATTATTGCCAGGCTTAAAAAATGAAAGATATAGACAAAGCTTACTGGACAGACGGTATATAAATCAATTGTTAAATTTCTAATATGGAGTATTATGCTTTAGGGGATAACCGGTAGAAGATGAATAAAGTTGAGGTTAAAACCAACAAGATATATTTTTTTCTGAAAATAATGTCATTTCATGCAATTTGTGAAAATAACATAGCAGCATTGAGATGTTGTAAAGTGTGGTACTCAATTACATTTCACAATGAGGGTGGCCTAATGGTTAAGGTGTTTGCCTTGCAAACTCAAGGTGCAGGGTTTGAGTCTTACAAGGGATAATTGGCTAGGTTTAAAATGGCTCGTAAGGGCAGCTAGTCTAGTACTAATCTATGAACTATGAACAATATTACATATGTTTGTTATTTATTATGCTAGTGGGGGAATCTAAAACGTTATGTAATTAACAATCACTTTCTTGTGTAAATATTATTTTAGACCTCACCATCAGGAGAACTCTGCCCAGTGGTTATTGTTATGAATGTTTTAATGTTTTACACAAACCTTTATGAAAAAGAATGGCAAGATTTTTAATGTTATTTATTTATTTCATTGCAATGCAGAGAAAGTTAGTTTGTCTGATTTTATTCGTCCAGTTAGCCTGCAATGGTGATACACAATTAAATTTTAAACTTAGAGGTGCAGGAATATTAAAGATATTAAAATAAATACTTTGCGTTAGCTATAAATAGTTTAACAATTCTGATGTGTTTTAACATGCTACTTTTATGCAAAGCCATATTGTTAAACTCAATAATTATAATTTCAGGAACTGTGTAGGATATTGATCTGGGAGTGAGAGTGATGTATTGTTATTTGTCTATGATGAAGCTATTTTGCATTTTCCATAACCTTTCTATTTCTGTAGCACTGGGAGTTAATTTTCTACTATGGTCAACTAGAACAGGGCAAATCAGTGTAGCTATTAAGTGCCTCTGATTATATAATTTATAAGCCAGGCTTGTAGAGAGATATGGTCATTTAGATGAGCCCACAGACTTCTGCCTGTAGAGTACAGAATGTCAGTTTTGTGTTGTGAGAGGTTGTTTCTGACAATTTTCCTGACAGAAGTTGTGATAAAGTTCACAAGGAACCAGTTGGATAGGACCCTTTGAGGGAAGTAGAAAGCAGAAATTCATAGAAGGAGGCACAAAGGAGTTAGCTCAGTAATCAGAAGTTGAGATGGAAGGAGTGTTGGGTCATAGTGGGGCAAGCAGATGTGGAGTACTGTGTCACAGTGATAGTGTTAGCAACCTCTGAAGTGATGGAGCATGGTTAAAGGGTAGCCAGAGTAAACCTAAGTGAGGAAAGCCCCATCACTTGTCAGCTAAATTGTTCTTGGGGGACACAGGTGTTTTATGACTATTATTCAGTTTATTAAGGGATGGGTGTGTAGAATGGTGGAGAAAGAATGAAGGTTGAGATGCTGAACATAGATGGAGTGAAAGTAATGCAAGTATGACTATATATTCTATGACCCTGGGGAAATCTAGTACGGTAATGATTGATACGGCCCTGTAAGATTTAAGGCTGATGGTTAACCATTGCTACTACTAACATCAATGATTTGTGGACGCATGTGATTCTTGGGATATTGCCTAAGAAGGTGCTAGATATTTGCTTGATATAAGAGCACTTTTTGACTAGTATGAATGTGACATATGACTTGAGGAATGGTGAGTTGTCTTTGGGGGATTGTCCTTAGAGGTATAAGAGTCTGTCCCTTGATTACTGTGCTGTTTGTACAAACAAAGCTTTGCAGGTATTTTTATAGTTATAGGGATAGTACTACAATTTTATTTCTGGGTACACTGGTCAGATGGTAGGGGGAGCAGTTAATATTCATACCTATCAGCTTTTCTCAAAGGATCATTCTATGAGTTGCTAATGAAATGCATTCTGTAGTCACAGGTTTGTTTCCCTAGCTGCATAACTCTGAGTTGCTCTGAGCAAGTTTGTTAACCAGATGGTGTTCCTGGGTTACACTTGTAAAGAGGCACTGTCTTCTAATGAATTTACCTGGTTAACAAATTCATTTTAAAATAATGACATAGTGGTGCTTACGATTGGAATTTTGTTCATCAGGTGGTAGGGTGTGAAGAAATGATAAGGTATGGTTAGATGGGTAGTTTCTAATGGGGTCTTTCAAAGACACTAGGCTGATGGATTACTTTGCAGTCAGCTTTCAACAGAGCTAGTTGAGAGACATATGGTGTTCAGAGGGGCTGGCATTTCTGTATTGATGTTTAGGTCCTCAGAGTTATCAGTGGATGGAGTTGCAGGCATATCTTCTTGTCCTTCCAGTTTATATTTTGCTGTGCATATATCTTGCGGGCGCCCATCAAAAGTTCAAGGATCTGAAGCACAAGCTTCATAACAGCAAAGCTTTATGATTTGGAACAAGCTCCCCCTCCATGTGAAGCAGAGTTCCTCCTTAACCCAATTCAATTGCAACTTGGACATTTGGATGGGAAACTGGAAATTCATCCCTGGTTTGGCACCTATGTCTGTAATACAAACAAGTAACCTGCAAATGGTTCATCTCCCAGACCCATGCTTACAATTATCAAGGGTATCAGAACTTGTCAGAGATATGTGATACATGGTTAGGCTTAAAAAGACCCTTGTGGTCATTAACCTAGTAAACATCTATGAAAATATGAACCTATGAACCTATTAGGGAAATATATATTAATTGTGAAATTGCAGTATCTCAGAGTATTCCCATTTCTCTGAGGTTCAGAAATCTTGAAATATGCATATGTATAAGTATAATGGATATTAGGGCTGTCCCCACAAATTGGGCAGGCACAGGGGGAAAGGCCATCTGCAGAAACACTTGAAAGATATGACAGTGAGTGGCAGAATCTGCTGTTTTGTAGAAATCATAGTGTAATTTTTAATTTTTAAGTGTTAGAACTTGCAATATCATGTCTCGTACTTCTAATAGGGAGCCATGTTGGACTGTGCAGGACATGGAGGGAACAGGGATGGGGGATGGGCCTAGACTATGTCAAGCTGGGTGAGTAGAATAACAGAAACCTGGATGCAAACCTGGCAGGGATGTAGGTAATTCATATATTTATTTGCAATGGGGCTTCTGAGGGTGGCCGCAGTGGTCCAGCAGTTAGCATTGTCACCTCACAGCAAGAGGTTCTCTGGTTAGATC
Organism: Protopterus annectens; assembly: GCF_019279795.1. Taxonomy (NCBI): domain Eukaryota; kingdom Metazoa; phylum Chordata; order Ceratodontiformes; family Protopteridae; genus Protopterus; species Protopterus annectens. Next base: position 1,150,651,214 of record NC_056747.1, on the reverse strand, counting down.
CTCGGTTGGGGTAACTTCTGTGTGGAGTCTGTATGTCCTCCCTGTGGCCGCGTGGGTTTCCTCCGGGTGCTCCGGTTTCCTCCCACATCCCAAAGACATGCTGTAGGTGGATTGGATACTCTAAAATTGGCTCTAGGTGTGTACATGTGTGTGCCTTCTGTGTAAGGTTGGGCGCTGGGCTGGCAACTCGACACCGTAAAACTCCACTGACAATCATGAGCGGACAGGTGATCCAGTGTGGCGACCCCTAACCGGGAAAAGCCGAAAGAAGAAGAAGAAGAAGATTTGCAATGGGGCTCTGGTTTGGTTACTCGAGGTATGCCCTCAGAACTAAAATGCACTCCCCACCATAAGTAAAATATGAGTCTACAAGGCCACAGTGTTCAGCGGGTGAAATGCAGTGGCTGGATTTAAAGTGAAAATGGAGGCGGTTGTACAGGAAGGCAGCAACATATCAGCTCATACAATGTAAGGGTAAACTTTGCATTCTTTGTTAGGGGTACAGGAAAAGTAGTTGACAAAAGTCTGGGAGTGCATAAAGTGCAAAAGCAGCACCATTTATTAATAGTGAAAGCCTACACAACTAAGGTATTGGATAAATGGCGGCATTTTTTAAAGTTACAGAGGTATATGACATAAAGAAGGATGAAACATAAGTGTTCTTTTTCAAATGCAGTCAAGGAGAGGAAAGAGCGGTTTATACAAGTTTGGTGGGTCAGGATGGAGTGCGGAGAGCTGATAAAGAAAGCCTGGTCTTATGTCTTAACATACGCTTTGGCATAAGAGAAACCTAGATGTAAACCTGGCAGGGTTTCACAATTTCACAACTAATATATATTCCCCTAATCATAAAGCTTTACTCTTATGAAGTTTGTGCTTCAGATCCTTGAACTACAAAATGTTTGTGGTGATTGATATTCATTATGCAGAGGGGAAAGTCAAAAAGTTTTACCTGCCATTGAAGTGCATTGTAGTCCATGTATGAGTAAAATGTGGTACTCCACGTAAAGGCCAATGACTCCACTTATACGCAGAACAAGGCAAACTAAGCTGCTTCTTGGTGGCAAAGCCACTGCATTATTTTATTTTCTTTCAAACCAGTTTCCACTGAAAATACACACACACACACACACATATATATATATATATATATATATATATATATATATATATATATATATATATATATAAAATATTAATATAATAGTATTAATATTAATTTAATTTAAATACATACTTGCCATAACTTATAATAAATTGTTAAAAAAAATGTTTCATGATGTCTAGCTTACTGTGGAAGCAAGTAGATTTCATTAATATACTGAGACTGACTGGTCACATTTAGGAAGGTGTGAGCAGAATACGTCTTAATATATATGTATATATATATATATATATATATATATATATATATATATATATATATATATATATATGGATGAGACATTTTCTTTGGCATAAAATGGCGTTTTTTTAAAAGGTAAGATGCTTTTTTCAAAAGGATGGTATTGTATAATAGTAGTAACCTGTGGCAAGGTTCATAGGTTAAGTATTAGTCAATCATTCAACAGATTGTTACCAACCAAGCCACTCAGCCATATTCAAAGGCTCTGTCCAGACTCCAGCTCCAGGAGGGCAACAAAAGATAGACTGGGGAAGAATCCTAGTCTGCTCATCCAATTATTTTGTTTTATCTTGAAAGAGTCAAGGGTTCCCCTCTGTTTGACACATAGTGGATGTTTGCTCCAGGGGTGGGGGATATGTTGAGATATGTGTCTACAATGCCAACATGCATTACTTATCTTTTGATGAAGAGTTAAGTACTTTAACTGAATGTCTAACTATTTGTTCTGAAAGCAAATAACCTGGGTTAAAAAGCTTGCTAAAAATCAACACAAACGGGGCTATAAGAGACTGAGCTAAGTATCCTTATTTCTGCTATAAGAGACTGAGCTAAATAGGGCCACCTGTCTGATTAACTTAGGGTAAAAAAACACTAATCTTTTCAGTTAGGAAAATCTGAAGTCTGTCAAGTTGAGTGGTATGTCTCAAGAAATATGTGACAAAAAGGACATTAGGTGCAATAATGTTCAATATTGGGTCAATAAGAGATAAGTAAGGGAAATTAAGACTCTTTGCATTAAATGAGACACATTTTGAAAACTAGAGGTAGAAGGATTTGTAAACTATTGAGGAGGCATATGGAGACATGATGGTCAAAAAATAAGAAATTATTAGCATAGTCTAGATCCCTTATGACAATGTCTGATGGGGGGGTGTCACCCATGTGGTTTGATGTGTAACTGCTTTGTTTATCAAAATGAGCTACGGTATATTTTTTCACATTTACTTTTGAGGCTGTTTTCTCTTCTTAGACATTGTTATTCAATTATCACTTAAGACATAGGCAAACATACATTAACAGAAAAGAAAACAAACCATATTAACAATTATTTTTTTCCATTCACATACAGTATGCATCATATATCTTTTCTTTCTTTTTAACTATCATCAATTCAATGTTACATAAATTGCTGAATTCTTGCCTTCTTTAAACCTCACTCTTCTACTCCTGAACATTTTTCTGCATATATCGTTCCCACAATTTCCATTTATTTCTATGTACTCTGCTCCTTCCCTTTTCTAATGATCCCACTTCTAGCCTATTTATCTCTTTTATAATATTCAATACTTCAACATGCAGTTGGTTTAGTCTTTGATTTCCATTGTCCAGTAATTTTTGGCAGCTAAAAGAATTAAACTTAATAAGGCCTTGCAGATTCTGTGTCCCAGCTCAAAAAAATTCCTTAGTTGCTCACCCAATATTTCTAACAGCATACTCTGCAGGGAATTTTTTAAATATCCCAACTCATTACACTCCCAAAATATTTGTTCCCAGTTATCTCTTTCTTTGAGGCTATTTTCTTGTACCTCTTATTAAGACAATTTAATCCATATTTCAGCAATTGTGACTCAGTGCAAGATTGAATAACAACATCAAAGTTACATTCAGCACCAAACTTAGATAGCCATATGTCAAGATTTGTGGCTTAAGGATCAGAGAAAGAGATGCCAACTAGGAGAAGGCCCAGCACTGAGCCCTGAGGTACACAAGTAATAACTTTTTTCTACTTTCAGAAGTGGCATCTACAACTCTAGCCATGAGTTCTGTCAGACAAGCAGTTAGCTATCTACTACACAGCATGTGAATTTATATTCAGATTTATAAGTTTGTCAGTAATACCTGCATGGTGAGTAATGTCAAAAGCCTAGGCCAGTTTTAGGTATGCTGTCTGTATGGCATAACTGCTATGTACTACTTCAGTGACTTTTTCAGAGGGATTGTGGGTAATTCATATTTTACTTACAGCAGGGGAGAGGGAACTCTACTTTGGTCACTTGCACTGGGCCTTCATAACCAGACTATGGTCCTCAGCAAGGCTGAAGCATGATTTCCCACCAAATATCTAGAAGGGAGCAAAAGCTTTAGAAAATCACTTTTAGTATCAAAATTAAAGCTGGTTAGTCAGGAGGCAACTGTGATGGTAAATTTCTCATGCCCTTACTCAAGCCACAGATATATTTTCCTATTTTTATAAAATATTAAGGGAGAAAGAGTTGCCCTCTCTTTGAATAATATTTAATGATGGTTCAGGAACTGGAAAGAAGAAATGTTTTGGTATGTTTTAACATTCGATAGGACAGATGGGGAAGACTTGGAAAACAGACTTTCATTGTTTTTCTAAATACAGACTTGAGATTTGTGGATAAAATGCCGATGTTGTAGGGAGTCTATTTTATTAACTTGAACGTTCAAAAGTTTGAATGCATAAAGATCGACATATATGCATCGAACTCTTAAACGTTTGAAAGTTAATAAAGAAAAAAATACACAGAAAAAAAAAAAGATGTAGGCGGGGGGCAAGCCCCCCTGTGGCCCCACAACCCCCACTACTTAAATATACCAACTCCGAGATCGCACTACATTGAAGTAAACGGAAATCTCCACCTACGGAGATTTCCTTTTACAGTTTTTGACGGCTTGCACTTTCGATGCATATGGTTCGATCCATATATATTCGTGGTTTTGGGCTTTCACGTAAATAAAGTAGACCCATTGTAGGCACTGAGCAGGTATGTAGGGCAGACAGAAGGATAATAAGACAAACTCAGCATGTGCTGCAAGAAGTGCTTATCTTTATTCATGCATGGTTTTAGCTATCAAGACTATCCTTATTTCTGCTTGGTATAATACTTTAAGGATAGTTTTATACATGTTAAGAATTTTGTATAATGGATAGTAAAATTTTGTATGCAGACTCCTGAGACAGGAAGCAAGAGAAGGAACATCATGGAAAACTTTAAACTACCATTGAGATATTAGTCAAAGTAGCTACCATATTTCAGAAAAAAAGATGGATGACAATAACAGGACACAGGCATAATACAAAGATACAAGGTAGGTGGGTCAGGGGAGATATGAGGAGTTATTACTTCACAGAAAGAATGGCAGCCAATTGCAATGATATGAAGTAGTGTGAGCAAAAAAAGAAACAGAAATCAGAAACACACAGGGGAAATGTAAGATTGTTCTTTTGGTACAGCTCACTGGTGAAGTAGCAACGATCAAGCCTGCAGTGGCCAAATGATCAGCAATGAGAAGGATAGATAATTTGCAGTGGCCAGAGCTCTTTCCTTGATGAGGGTAAGGGACATTTACTTCTGCAGAAGCATCCTCTAGTGAAAAGCAGGGACCAAGCATCAGATCAGTATAAAAAGGTATTAATGCACAAGCATGCAGAATGTCAACGTGTAGTAATATGTACTTTACACATTGTGTGCATTACATGCATCACAACTTTCATGTTTTGGGGATATAGGGTATAATGAAAAAAATCGCCCTGGTCACTAATACAATGGCTTATGAAGCCTAATAGTTTCCTGGCTCTCATCACCAGTCTGCAACATGCAGCTAAGGTTCCTCTGTCCCTGTGGGGGGGGGGGGGGTACATTGTTGAGCATAGGAACAATGGGCTTCCTTTTTGCATCTCAAGCCTATGGTGTAAAATCAAAGGAGAAATGGGGGAGGGAGTGAAAACAGACAAAAAAGGGACTTACAAGGAGTTTATTTAAAAGAAAAAATAAAGACATGAGATTCTGATTGTGTTAACAATCAGGCATATTTTTAATCACATCTCATTTCTTTTTGGTTTCCCCATGGGACTTCATATTACCAGCATGAACCCCAGTTCCCCACATCCATGCAGGGTCTACCAGCTTGTCTACTACCTCTCACTCCCGACTTTCTCTGGTATTGCCTGGGCCAGTTGAGGATCCTAAGGGCATTTGGGGGATATGGCATCCCCGCTTCCCTCCTGAGGGGATTCTTTATTTATCCTACCCACTTTCCTTCCCTATACACTCATTGCATTTACATTTGAGGGCAACTCCTCTCTTTGAACCACACCTCCGCTAAGGGAGCTTCGGCAATGAACTCCCTCCAATCTGGGACATGCACAGCCACTCCTCCATGCCACTAATTGAACCCAGGTCAACTGAGCCAATGTCAGGGCTTTATCCTTCTATGCAAATAGAGCTGCTTAATCACATCATTTCTAATACTCTGCCCCTCATACATGCTGGTATTCAAGTTTTGGTTAGAAAAATGTAATAGTTAAATATATATATATATATATATATATATATATATATATATATATATATATATATATATATATCAAATTGTCAAAGTACCAGATAATTGAATCCCATTTCATTGACGCCAGTTTATTGAATCTTCACTTCTTCGAACTCCTGGAACATTGGCAATTCACCTAGGGTATACAACCACTAAGCCACCATGGTGAACCTTGTCCTTTCCCCACTGTAGTGTGATCTCACAGTTAGTATATTTAGTTATGGGAGGTGTAGGGGCGAAGCCACCCACTTGGAGGGATACTTATTTTTCTGTTTGATGTTCTGTCCTGGTGGTTGAGTGGTTGTTTACGGACGTTCGAAGAAGCAAAGATTCAATAAAGTGGTGTCTAAGAAATGGGATTTTATTATCTGGTAAGTTGACAATTTGAGGTAAATCCGTATATATATATATATATATATATATATATATACCTATATATATATATATATATATATATATATATATATATATATATAAAATATATCGACTTTGTTCGAAAATATAATAAAGTAGATGCCCACTTCAGGGAAAGTGCATTTCAATGAAAGTGCACTTTCGCTGAAGCCCAGTCACCAGAGTGGCTGACTGAAACCCCCCCCCTGTACTTAAATATACCAACATATCCCCATATCCCCATTCCATGCTGTATTGTGATCTCTGTACTTCGTTTTTGAAGTTTTGGTACTTCGAACAACTGGTCTCGACCAAGTGGGTTTCGAAGTACTAACACGTTGTACAAAAGAAATAGACCCATATATATATATATATATATATATATATATATATATATATATATATAATTTATTTATTTATTTATTGACATTTGATTACCAGGAAAGTCAGATTGGGTGGAAATCCATATTCAACAGAGTCCAGGGGAGAAAAGCCCTATATTACTAGAAAACATTTTAAGAACAATAATTTTACAATATTTAAAAATAAAATAAAACATCTGCAGTTTAAATTATAACAAATTAGACATAATAGAAAAACATTGGTTATGAATTGATACAATGTGTGTGTGTGTGTGTGTGTGTGTGTGTGTGTGTGTGTGTGTGTGTGTGTGTGTGTATCAGGTCAAATAAATGTTTTTAAGGGTAAACATCTAAATAAATAATTAAAACATTTCAATGTAAAACTGCTTTTAAGGTTACAGGAGACCCAGATTCATTTCATAAAGCACAACGCAGAGTAAGTATGTTAACCTATGAATTCAGATTTGACTTTAGGCATGCTTTGGCTTTATTGTAGGCTTAGGGAAACCTTATTTTTTTTTTGAACATTTAGGGATTGATTTATGTTTGATTCTTTTGGACTGGAAACATTTCCTGAGAGAGTATTTAAAGAAAAGGATGCTGGATTAAAGAGAAATTATAAACATACAGTTGCTTGAAAACCTGATTTAAAGAATGTTTTCCACTTGGAAGAGTTTGTCTTTTGTGATACAGTACCTGCAGCCTCACCTCCTTGCAGTCTGTAGTCAATGACACAAAGGTCTTTCTCCTCTGGTAAAGAGTATTTATGTTACAGAACTGCATGCAATCTTGACTTCCATGCCTGGTTCATGAACTGTCTTTAAAATCCTCTCATGATCATTAAAATCCAGGCATTTTATAATGAATTACCAGGCACCATTGACCTAACGTGATTTGGGATTGATTTCATAGCCTGTCTCAATGATGGGAGGATCAGCTGAATTGAAAGACTTGTAACACTTTGCCAGTAAAACCAACTGGGTCCTCTCCTTCCACACATTCCTGCAGCCCTGTAACACATCGGGCTTGCTTCTGCATATCCTCCAGCTTATGTTGACCATACAAGATAGAAGACTGCAGTTCCTGAATTTCAGCACCATGTTTTAGCAGCAAGTTATGCTGCAGATAAAAATTCTCTGACTTCTTGTGCAAGGTCTTCCCAATAGTTTCCAGTATGTTGGCTTGATTTGTGGTTGTTACCTTGATTTGCTTTAGACCTTGGATAACCAGCTGCAACATATTATGCATGACTTAGATTCTGCTGCTGCAGATGGCCTTAATATCCTTCTGTGTGTCTGACAGATCACTGCAATCTTAACCTTAATGCTGTTTCTCAGCTAAACAGCTGGAATGCAACTACAAGTGCTAACGCCAGGTAAAATCTGATACTCAGGTCCTTGGCTCTTTCTACACCTACTTTTAGTGCAGATGTGGCATTAGTGCAATGAGTATGCACAAACTACACTCTGCTGCAGGAGTTAGTGCAAATTATGTGCAAACCATTGTGCATCCTCATGCATGCTGTCAGCTACAGAAGGAGTTCTGCGTGCATTTCTGGGTACCTTACTGAAAGACATACATCAGGGAGCTGGAAAGAGTGCAGAATAAATCCACCAGAAAGGTGTGTAAAATGGAAGGAAAAGAGCATGGCCAAACTGTCAAGGTAGATTAGTCATGTCTGACTGGAAACCAGAAGAAAAGTGGGACATAAGGTACAGATGGTCGTGTTTTATAGATGCAAATGAGTCACTATAATAAGAAAAATGGGGAAGCATTATAGGCAGGAGGATGTAGTGACCAACTATTTCTGAAGCCACCAAAAGTATTCATGCAAAATATATTGGACTTTTGAAGGGACTGCCAGAATGAGGTAGTGGAGAGGAAGTCAAGAGGGCTTGGGACAGATGGACAAAAGGGGACAGGTAAGGCATGGATGAGGAGAAGTATTTTCTTAAATGCACTTTACAGGTTAAAGAGCAGACTAGATAAGTTGTCAGACTCTTGTCAGTGAAAGTCTCCTGCAGACATTTGTTCAGTCTGCACTGGATAATGTACTTTTGACCCTCCCATAACATACTGATGTATAACTCTGTGTTTGCACTACAGTGTAGGAAAGTGCAAATGCCCTTTGAAAGTGCTTCACTGGCTCATACAATAAAATACATTACAGTAAAACACTCTGCAATATCAGATTTTTGAACTGATGTCAAGTTATCTATCAATGCAGCGACAACCTGTCAACTACACAATGTTTTACCTTTTCCATTATGTTTGTATAAACAAAGATTTAGTATATCTATATCTATATCTACTGCAGAAGCCCAAAGTTTCAAAACTTCAAACTTCAAATGGCTGAGACCATAAGATCGAAGTTTTGAAACTTCGAAAACCTAATTAAAAAAAATAAAAGCAAAACAAATTTTTTTATGTTTTTGCAGGGGGGCAAGTCCACCTGCATCCCCCACACCCCCTGCTAATTAAATATATCAACTCCGAGATCGCACCACAGTGAGGAAAATGGTAAATATCCTGTTCTGCGCTGTATGGCGATCTCCATTCAAACCGCTCGAAGTTTCAAAACTTTGATCTTATGGTCTCGACTTTTTGAACTTCGACATTTTGAAACTTTGAGCATCTGAAGGGGATATCTCTCTCTCTCTCTCTCTCTAAATATATATGTGTGTGTGTGTGTTTTGGGGGGGGGGTGAAGTGCTCTAAAAAACATTAATTTACTGATCTTGCCCCATGCAAAAAAAAAACTTATTTTGTGTTACTTTGGGGGTCTTGATTTAACATTCCAGAAATGTGATTTCTTTAAAGGAACGCTGTTCAACATAGTGGTTTTAAGACCTCACATTGGATGCACTAGTGTGATGTAAAGTACTACATTAGTCATTTACTATTGCTTTGCAGTCAGAATACACATATTCAGTGATTTTTGCCTGATCCTGCATAAAAAGAAAATAGCATTTTCAAACTTACTTGGGTCTCATCTGAAATGGTACAGAGCCTCCCATGGGAAGCTTGCATTACCATTTTTAAAATGCTGGGATAGGCTAATTGTCTCGTGCCATGAAAGAAATATAATGCAGTAAAATAGGTAGATTACATTAACACTTTTTTGCTTTAGAAGGACGGGGGACAGTGTTAACACATATTGGAGATATTCCAAGGCCCATTTTTTTACACTTCTGTATTTAAAGAAACCCCCACCCCATTTTAATAATCTTCAAATGAGTGAATGTTGTTTTACTGCTTCATATGTTAGCTCCATTTGTATCTACAGCATTAGAAAATGCCTATAAATCTGTCACACCCGCCTCAGCTAAAGGTCCTTAACAGTTTAAGACAGAGGATTAAAGTACTTTATTTTGCAATCTGGGGGTTGGTTCTCTCACTCTCCATTTGTCTGCAGCATGATTTTGATCAAGTTACTTAATCAGGCAGTGATACATTTACCTGATGGGTTTACCTGGTTAACAAATAAAGGAAACGAGATTAAAAGTCATTTCTGTCCTGCTTTCCTAGACCTACTGTTTTCTATTAATCTGCATCAGGGTCTGTTTTGTCTTTATGTCTTCCTTTCATACAGTTTCAAGGCTGCTGCTTCTCAACATTGCTCTTCCAACCATTTGTTCCTCTCTCACTTTGAAGTGTTTGAAAAAGGCCATAAAAACAGTTGCACACTATCAAAAACAGTTAAATGAGCTTCAGAAAACAAAAAGCTGAACATTTTCTATGTAATTTAATTATATTTGTTTGCTTTTGGTGTTTCTGTTATAAAAGCTATTGCAGATTATTGTGTTGGAAATTGAATAACACTGGTTTAGTTAGAATCAGTATTACATTAATTAATGGAAAACACATTTGGTTCTACTTTTATAACTATAATTCAAACACAGCTAAAAGTGTTCCAGATTTTGCATTTGCAGAACTTCATACTGCATTTGCTGAGCTCACTTATAAATCTGTTGCTCACAGATCCACTAACCTACCACACTGCCTACATTTTCTCTTCCAGCAAACATAAAGCCAGAGGGAGAGAAAGAGAGAGAGGCCAAACTCAGAATAAATTTACATTTCTAAGTCACAGTTTTGTGGCCAAGAAATATAAATAAAGAAGGATGGTCTGTCGTAGGCTCCAAGAGTTTCCTCTGGTATCTAATTACAGTTAGCAGAAGTTCAGCTGAACAGCCAAAGCAAAATTGTTCATCATCCTTTGAAAGCAATTTATGCAGAGTAGCGGTCTGAGTGAAATGAAGATTTATACCTCAGTGGAGTTTAAATGTGACCTGTGTTTTTTATACGTGCTACGGTGAGCCATGACATACAGCTTCATTCAAATTTTGCTCAAGAGAAGCAATTCAAAAGAAGCAAAGCCCCCTGCCCTTTGTTGGTAAAGGCAGAAAATCGCAGTGCTCTGGGGGTGTTTGTAAAGGCACAGAAGTCTGTATCTCTTCAGCAGAGATTGATACTTCCCTACTTATTTGTAGAGAGAGATAACTTATTTGATATACATGAGCCAGAAAAACACTTCACTACCCTTCTGGGAGCTATAGACCAATCACAACACGTACCTCAGGAAGAAACATCCTGGTTAAAAGGCTCCTTTAGCACATATTTGACAGGGGGGGATAGAAGAAGAGAGCACTGTGATGTCAAGGCTGGAATAATGTTTGATTAGGCTGTGACTCCAGGGGTCTGTGCATATTTTGCATAGGAAAATCCAAAGTATTATTAATGCTTAACAAACAACTACAGTAAATGACAGGAGATCACAAGATAAAACTGCCACCTCTTTATAATCTGGATTAAATCCCCACTGGCTGTGTTGTATCATTTATGAGGCAGTCATCAGCCTAGTTTTGGGAACAGGCCTCTGGCAGCTGTCAGTACGAGAGCAAATTCTGAAGCAGCTTTATTTATTAAAAGGTGTGTGTGTGTGTGTGTGTGTGTGTGTGTGTGTGTGTGTGTGTGTTTGTGTCTGTGTGTGTGTTTGTGTCTGTGTGTGTGTCTGTGTGTGTGTGTGTGTGTGTGTGTGTGTGTGTGTGTGTGTCTGTGTGTGTGTGTGTGTGTGTGTGTGTGTGTGTGTGTGTGTGTGTGTTTGTGTCTGTGTGTGTGTCTGTGTGTGTGTGTGTGTGTGTGTGTGTGCGCATGTGGCGAAGGAGCTTTATTTATTACATTGTTTGTGGGGGTGGCAGATAGTGAGTTGCAGGAATGGGGGAGACTGGAAGTGAATATTTAGCAGAGGGACACAGGGGATCTGTCTGAGACATAGAAGGGAAGTGTAAAAGAAAAATGGTAAAAGTGGGAGGCGGAAAGTGAGTGATGGTGAAGATGACGGTATAGAAAGGCAGCAGAAGGTGGACTGACATGAAAATAGATGAGTGAAAGATGTGAAAAGGGAAGAGATGCATAGCTAAGAGAAATAAATTAAAGAGAAAACAGCAACAGATGATGAATTCGATACACATAAGACAGAAGGAGATACAGACAGTGACTGGGACCATGATTACAGACTGATGTTAAGAGGTGGATAGTTATATCAGCCCTTTGCATAGTGACATCCCCTATTGAATGAAGATGGTGTTTGTGTTAGCCCACTTCCTTGCGCTTTTACCTCCTTTATCTGTTTTACTAATATATGTCATTCTTTTCAGGAGGCCAGAGTCTGAACTGATAGAGTCATTAGTAAGAGCCATTTTGTTTTTCTGAAACCACCTCTTCCCTATTCTAGATGATTGAGTAATCATGTTCTTACATCTGCATGGTTACGTGATGACATTAGAGGGTCATTTCAATGGTGCAACTGATTTCAGTGATACAATGTAATAGCATAAAAGAGGCAGATTGGTACTCCTAAAGCCCAAGGATCAAACTGTGTTAGCGGTGCTTGAGATGATTAATAATTTATGGCCTGATTCTGCATCAGTAGTTCAGCCTCAAGTCTGCATGTGTGTTAGGGGGGGGGGGGGTTGAAATATAGAGTTAACCCTTTCCTGAAGAGCATCTGATATGGCATAAGTTCTTGTTTTGCAAAAGTTGATTACATATAACACCTGTAAAAAATCAGGTGGGGGACTTTTCTTGTCCACAAACATTTTTTTAGCGATAGTATTATAATGTAACCCAAGTCTGCGACTGAGATAATTAAGTCTGCAGTGACTTTGTGTGGGGAATCTGACTTTTAAAAATCAAATTTTTTTTTTAAGTAGTAGAGCATGTACATTTTAAAATGCTGTGTAACTTAGGTGAGCAGAAGCCTTGTAGTGATAATGCAAGTATGATATATGGTATATCACATATCTAGTACCACAGGCATTCAACACTCTGCTTCACCTCATGCCTTGATGTATCCCTGTGACTGTTTAACTCATTTATTAGCTTAACCCTGAGCTCCTTAACACAACATAAAGCAGAAGTGAAGTGGGTGTACGAGGGCATATATGTCGCTGATGACAGGTATTGAAATGCACTAGTTCAAGGAATTATCAGTGGTGCTGATGCAGAGAGGATGCACAGCTGTATCATTCAGGCAAGTCACTGTAATTTAGCTGTTGAGTTTGCCTTTCATTTTTTCTCTGCTAATGGTTTTTAATTATAATTTACTTGACCATGGTGCTAAGAGGGTGGACAATGGAAAGCTTGGCCAGCCTTCATATCACTCTCTGCTAACAGTCTTTCTTTATTCTGGCACTAGTACTACTGATAAAGATTGTTTTAAATGAATCTAGAGCCTCTGTTCCTGTGCCATGAATTTTATGGACATTAATGGATGTGGTAATGAGAATGTGCGTGCTCATTCTGGGATGCATTTGCATGTGTAGTATGTTTAAAAGTGAGTTTGATAGTTAAAGCTTTATGGCACTCTGTCGCTAATGCATTGGGGGATGGCATTGTGCATGAAAGCATTTATTCAGCCAGGAGTCAGGCTTGAAGATAATTAAGGTATAGCTTGTTGGGTAGGTCAGGAATTTAAGAGAATAAAAATCAATCAGCCACTAAAGGTTTAATGCATTCACTGTTTGTACACTTGGTCAGGGTTTGCTGACACTATTTAGTTAATCTGTCAATTTAATGCAAGGGATGTTCATTTTGTGAAAAGAGGAAAGGGATTCTGCAGTATACAAGGAGAATATAATCATTCACTGGTGGGTCTGTAGGTTTGATTCCCATCATTGCTGACTACATACTGTTTGCCTTTTGAGCAGTGCTGTTATTTTCCTTGTGTGCTTACCTTCTATGTGAATGTACCCACACATAGAAGAAAGATTGTTTATTGCTGTTTATGTGATAGAGCATCATTCATGTTGTCACAAAAATGACACTTTACTTCCACAATAAGGATCCAGTACCACGTCAAGTAGTATAAATAAGCAGAAATAAAGTTTGTTTGTGCTGCTATATACTTGAAACATGCAGACTATAATATGCGCAGTTCATGTATACACAACATGGCTGTTTTTGCTTGAGATAAAGGCCCAAGCGTTCGAGTAAGCAGCTCAGCTGTTACTTCTAACAAACGTATTCTGTAACATAACTTTCTTTAATGCCATATCCAGTCATAAACAGGTAGTAGGACCAGGTCTGAGTTTATTAATTTGCATGTCCTCTAGATACAATTGCTTCTTTCTAGAAGTGATCTGGGAGCATTATCTGGCTAAATTATTTTTTTCAGTCTTGGAGTATATGAGTAGAGAGCAAGGGAATTGAACCTAGGACTGCAAGATTAATTCATTAACAGTTTGATAGCTTTATTCTTGTGTGCTATGATGTTAAATGAGTGGTATAAGCCCACACACTCATTTCTTTATATTGAGATTCTTGTGGACAAGAAGTGAGAATATGACCCTCTTAACCCTTGCCCTTTAGACCTTTAGTATATTAATGATTGTTGTTTGAATCAACTCAACGCATTTCTCTGGAATAGTATAGTATTCATATACTAAAAAACAAAAAAAAAAAAAAAAAAAACTGTGCTACTGAATGACTGCACAATGAAGTCTCCATTTACACTTTTAACGCATTCATCCTTTAATATATAAGAACTTCTTCAGAAATATTTTGTAACAATACTTCCACAATTTAAAACTGGAGCCAGTGCACAAGGTGACATAAATAACCAATCCAGAATAAATAGCAATTAATCCTATAGCCAGTTTAAAAACACATTACAATACAAAACGTTCCAAATACAATTCAGTACATCCCAATAGATATATAAATCCTTAAATCTAATATAAAAAATCATCTATCACAGTTATAATTTTGTGCTAATAAAAAACATTTTACATTCATAAACTCATTCAGTCCAGGTTTCTTGTTCACTGCTAATCTAATTTGCTACTCGGCTTCACAGTATTCTAAAAGCACATTAACATTCCCTGCAAATTCCCTCATGTTGACTTTATCTATTATGAAAAATCAAAACTTTTTAAAATCAGTGCAAATACTAGCTTGTTTACCTAGAGAGTTGTTAAAACCGTTGTTTTTAATCACTGCAATGTGCTTGTAAATCCTTTTTGCTAACTTTCTAATAGTTTACCTATATAAAAACTAGAACACGAATCACAGGTAGAAAGATACACAATTCCACAAGAATTACAATTAAAGCTATCACTTATAGGATCATAGGCAATTACTAGGCTAACGGCCAAAGGGCCTTTACAACCCTAGCCAAGTTCAACCTGTGTTCCCAAGAGTGTCTAGTTTAAGCAGACACTAAAATCAGCACATATTGCCCCTGTTCAAGAGGGACACAGGTGGAACCCTGGGGTGAATTTCCGGTTACCCATCCAACATCCAAATTACACCCTCAAATAGGGACAACGAGGGGCTTTGAAAAAACCTTCACAGCAACTGGTAAAATCCAAAAAGCTTTATTGTTCCACACACTGGTTGAGCGCTTTCTTCCGTAGTGAAGGGACTTCATCAGAACAGTTTCAGTTTTACAACCCAGCCCTTTTATGTAAAGAAGCACCCAAATTTTTTTTTGTATCTGTAGTTTTTTTTTATGTAAGTATTTAGTATAATTAATTGATTAATTGGGTGCTTCTTTACATAAAAGGGCTGGGTTGTAAAACTGAAACTGTTCTGATGAGGTCCCTTCAGTAGGGAAGAAAGCGATCAACTGGTGTGTGGTACAATAAAGCTTTTTGGATTTTACCAGTTGCTGTGAAGGTTTTTTTCACTGGTTCCAGTTGTGGTTTGGAGTTGGAGGTATTGTTACAACGAGGGGATTTGTTTAACATGAATAGGACACTTGTTCCAAAGATGGGGCAACCTCTGCAAAACAAATCTATCTCTCCAACAAGTTCTGTTGCTGTCACATACCAGTTTAAGGTCCTTTGAGCAAGTGACCTGTGTGCTATTTGACTTGCAAATGTGCAGCATTTTCATTAAAGCTGGGTCAGAGATTGCTCTATATGCAAGGCACAGGTCACCTCTGAGCAGTCTGTATGACACAGACTAAAGTGACAATGATTTCAGTCTGCCACATAAGACAGATCTTGAAGATATGGAATTTCTTTGTAAGGAACCTTTGTGGTCTCCAAGTGCTGCAGGTGTTTGGAGAGTAACATACTAGTGGGAGCATTGTACTCTATTCTTGGCCCGATGAGGGAAGAGTACATGAGGTTTATAACCTCTTTTTTTCTGCAGGCAAAATTCTCTTCTTACCACTGTGGAAACATGGTGATTAAAGTTAAGGTTACTGTCGACCTATATGCACAGATCTCTCACCACTGACTGTGTGCTTTGGGTATTGCTATCAATGTGGTACTTTACAGGATTATCTCTCTTGCTGAAGGGATGATAATAGATTTTTTGCATTAAGTTTAAGACCATAACTTTGGCACCGGTCATTAGTCTGCATAAGACCTTCTTGCAGGATGTTGACATCGCTAGTGGTTTCAATGATTGCTCCCAATTTGCAGTCATCAGCAAACTTTGTCAGCCACAGTCCTTTAGTTTTAGTCTGTACTTCGGAGAAGTGATTCCAAACAGTAGGGGTCCCAGAACCGATCCCTGTGGAATACCACTGGTTATAGGTCTGCTGGAGGATGTGGAGTCCCCTATTTTAACTGCATGAGTTCTATCAGTGAGCCAGTTTGCAACCCACCTGACAATATATGGGTTGATACCCAGCTGGGTGAGTTTATCAGCAATGCCTGGCCTGAGTAGGGGATTGTGTCAAAGGTCTTGGCTAAGTCTTGGTAGGCTATATGCACAGATTTGCGCTCATCTAGGGCTTTGGTGACTGTCTCAAAGAAGTCCACCAAGAGTAACAGACATGGTCTCCACTTGACAATGCCAAAATGGGTGGGATCAAGCATCTGGAGATTTCCTATATCATTGGTTAATAAAGTCCATGATGATTCATTCCATGGCTTTGCAGATGAGGCTGGTCAGACTAATAGATATATAGTTCATGGGGTCCATGGATGCACCCTCTTTGTGCAAAGGGATGACTGGAGCTGTTTTCCGTTCTGCTGGGATGAAGCCAGTGCTTAAGCTGTGATTGAAAGGCTTGCCCAATGGTGATGCTAATTCCTGTTTTAACCCATGTAGAACACAGCCCAGGATGTTGTCTGGTTCCACAGAGGCTGTGTTTTTTTACCTTGGAGAGGGCGTTTAAGACCGGTGTTAGGGATGCTTTGGGGTATATGTGGTGGGGACAGGGGCAGAGACTTGCTGTAATGATCTTATTAAAGATTCTAAATATATTCTTGAAGAATTGTAAATATATCTGTAGTACTTGCACTTTCCACATTTAAATGTACCCCAATTATGCACAGAAAAGATGAAGCACTGGGTTTTTCTAAAAAATATCTAACATTCTTGCTCTTTTTATAAGTAAATAATGGTTGTTCTCCTATGATACTGGCTATTTCACTGTTACCTAGTATAATTTTTCAGTTGTCTTTTAAGATATTTCTAATAAGGGTCATATCTGAGATGATGGGAAGTGGGACTGTACCCCCATATCTCAAACCTGATGTATTAGCATCAACCTCTGGAAGTGTTTCATATAGTTCCTCTGTACTATTTGTACTTAAAACAGGTTTGGCTTAATTTTGTCTTAATGTTTTAACTTCTTCTAGAATGTCAGACAGCAAGCTGTCATCATACCCTCTATTTAGGAGAAGTGTCTTTAGATGTTCAACTTTAAAGAAAAACGTCTGATCTTCACTTGTCAGCCTACTAAGTCTAATAAAGTGACCTTCCAACACACCCCTTTTCATATGAAAGGGGTGTTTCCTTCTGAAAGATCTTACTTAGTATCTTAACAAACCCAATCCCTATAGCTTTGTCAATGCTTTTATAAAATGACACCACATAAATAGGAATAGAAATAAAAAGCTGTTGGTGTAACAATCCTTTATATCACTTAACAATTCAAGAAGGTGCCAGGAGTCCTTCAAATAAAATTCAGATTTTGTGAACCACTGGGTTAAGAAAATAATCCAATAATACAGAAATAGGCTCAGTCTTATAATGATCTGCCACTACAACAGATCTAAAAGGTTGTCTCTCTCTGTGTTTGCGAATTTTGGGGATACCAAAACAACTTGGCTACTTTTGGATGATTGACATTTTAAAAGGTATACAGGTCATGGTCTATGTCCCCCTGACTTAATAAGTCAAATAAGATCATAGCAATATAAGAAAACTTTGTATTAATGATTCTGACTCTGGTATCTTCATAACAAGATTCGTCTATTAGAAGCTCAGTGATAGCCTTTACATAATCACTGGTGTCCATCATAATCACTGGTGTCCATGAACACAACTGCCCCACCATTGTCGGCTGTCATGATTTGAATTCTCCTGTTGTCTGACAAACGTTTGATAGCCATTTTTTCATCATAAGATAAATTATAAAACTTAGGTTCAGAGGCTAATTTTTTTCTTAAATCACAGACATTATGAAACACTTGTAATGTGCTGTGGCAGGTCTGATTAAAAGTGCTTCTAACTGTAATATCTTTTTTTTTCAAAATGGGGGATATCCTGCAATAAGAATTTGAAGTTCAATGTTCATATATACAATTTTAAATCAATCAAAACCTTGGTAAGGTCAGCTCCCTGTGTAGGAATGAAAGAAAGCCCTTTGGAAAGAACCTATCTTACTCAAATTTATAATGTTATTGGTTCCAATCAGTTCCTCTTAGTTTCCTCTTTATTTCCCCTTTACTCATCACTTCCCTTTGGAAGGCCACTGTGGAGTCCTTGACAACCTCAGGGAATTTAACACAAAAGGGGCTGGTGATATAATAGGAGGTTGCTCATTTTTATCTTTGGATAACGGAGCCTGACTCTGGTCACTGTTGTTCTGTTGTAGTGTTGGCATCATTAGAATTCACATGAAAAACATTTGAGTTATTATTGCCAATGTGTTTAGTCTCACAATTCTGCCACTTGTTCTTTTCAGCAAATAAGCTGACCGTGTCCGATAAGCTTCAGTGTCTCTTACCATCTTTTTACCCTTCTTATTGATGATGGTAGAGACAAGCCTATTAACTCTAGAGCTTATGCCATGATCCAGAGAACTGTATTGAGTCAAATAATCATTTTTATACTAGAGTTATTTAATGAGCGAACCTCTTCCTGTAATAAAACCATTTTCTTCTGGTAGTCCTCTACCAGTAACTTCATCATAGCAATCCCTGTGTTGTTAAAAAATGTAACTAAGTCCCCATATAATCTTTCTTTCAGATCCACACCCTTTGGGAACGTAAAAACTCTAAGATGAAAAGGCACCAGTTCCTTCTTAATGCATTCTTCTAAACAGAACATTTTGTATTGCCAGGTCTTAAGTCTAAAGATTAACTTTTCAAGTCTAAAAATGTAGAGCAAACTAAAACCAAGAATACCCATTCAGAAAATGGATCAGAAGGGAAAGTAGTTTAATTCAGTCACTCTTGTTAGAAATGGACTGCAAAAACAGAGCTTAATATTTTCACACACATGTTATACTTGAACACATCCACAACAACCTTGGCAAGCTCAAATAATTATTTATTCATGAAGAAATAAGCACTTTCGTTTCATACAAATCTGATTTAAGTTTTTTTTTTTTGTGTACAAAAAAAAACAGAAAGGTGTGTAGCACATTTACTTTAGAAAATTGCCCTTAGATAAGGCTGATGACTTTCATTCTCACTGATTGCTTGTTTTACTTTTATCAGGTCTGCTTTACTTCTAAAATATCTAGTATTTTAAGTATTACTTCCAGGAAATTATATTAAAATAAATTCACTTTTAAACAAGCACAGCCTGTGGTACTCCAGTTTGGGGTTTTGCTAGGAGCTCAGGTTTTTAGTCCCAGTAGGGTGAATTGATAATCGTCAAAATTGCCCATGCATGTGAATGTGTGTGCGCGTGTATGTGTGTTTGTGTCCATGCAGGCGTGTATGTGTGTTTGTGTCCATGCAGTCATGCATGTTCATTTGTGTGCATTACACAACAGGACTGGCCTCTTTATCTTATGGCCAGTGTCAGGACATTTACCTACTTCCCTACGATTCTGAAATGCATAAAGGTGGTAACCAGAAAATGAATGGACAAATAAGCAATAAAAGACTGAATGATTTTGTGCATGGTGAATGGTGGGGTGAAGGTAGAGATAAGGAGGGAGACATTACAGCGCTCATCTGCACAATGCTGGCATTTATTTTTTTGCAGATAACCTTGCTGTAGTAATTGGCTGCTTTATATCAATATAACATTCATCATCCTCACGATTTGAACTGGGCTACACCTGAATCAGCTCGTAGCAATTGCCTTAATATGCTTTTGTGTGTTGAAACACTTATATCTTTGTAATGTCTGACATAAAGCCATGAATTATTTTAGGATGGTAAGCTTGAAGAACTGTCTTGGGACCAAATTTCTGTATCTGTACTAAAACACTGTGGTCAGCATTCAGATTAATGGGAAGAAGATGAGGCTTGTGGTGAAAAGTAAGAAACAGAGATGTCTCATGTAGGCATGACAGCAAGTGTATCATAGATGTCTTGTGTGTTTACCAGAAATGTGTTCATCTGAATTAGCCCACCAAGTAGCTGCTGTTCCTACTGGTGTGTGTGTGTGTGTGTGTGTGTTTCTTGTTGCATGTGTGTGTGTGTGTGTGTGTGTGTGTGTGTGTGTGTTTCATGTTAGTCCTGTCATCCTCTGGGTCACAGGTGGGATACCAGCACTTCACTTGAGCCCTCTGGATTACATCTATTTTCATATTGAGTAATAGGGTCCAGAGTGCAGTTGTAATGCTGCAGACTGCCTAGAACCATCTTGTCTGTATAAGAGGAGGTCATATTGATTGTTCTGTTAGGAAACCTGGATATAAATAACCTTTTCAAGTATTTTGCCTAAGAAGGGTAAAATTAAAAATGTTGAGAAGTGAGATGCATTCTCAGGTTTGGGTTGCTTTGACACAGGCTTTACTACAGCTGCTTTCTGTGTATCAGCATAGTTTTCTAAGTCGTGCTTGTAAATGTGTAGTAAAGAAATGATAATGGAAGATCTGCAGTAGTGAATGAGCCGGGGTTGTAAATTATTGTGGTGAGAGGAAAAATAAAAGGGATTTGTTGTAAAAGTCGCTTAATGACATGTGATCGGATTTGTTTAAAGGAGAATGCTGGTATAAAAGGGGATAGTGAGAGTGTATGGGGAGAATATGTAATCAAGTCTGTTGGGGGGATGCGGGGAAATTACTGTATTTCCATAAGAAGGTATAACAAGAATATTTGGTCTCATGAACAAAACATGGTGTTGAAGTAGGAAGTGCTGGAAGTATTTTTCAACAGGTTTCCACAGATTACTTGATTAACTTCTTTCCAGAATTGTTTAGGATTTCCTAAGATATACTGTTGGTTAGTTTTGTGAAAAATTGTTTTGTGATACAGTTATATATAATATTCATGTCATTATATTGATGCAATGCACATTGACTGACTGCACAGCTAACAATAATAAGTTATCAAAATGCATTTTCATTAAGCCTGCAAAACAAACTGATACAGCAATATTTTGCTAGGGATAAATCATTGTAAACCCCACATTCCCTTTCCTTAAATATAGTAACTCTGTAGTTACACAACTGTGGAGAAAAAGCAAAGACACTGTCCCAATGTATTAGCATACACTTTAACCACAACTCAGCTGAAGTATAAATGCAAAGGATGTTCAGCATCTCCCACCACAAACCAAAATCACACTATGTACTGCTACATTTCCACTGTCCATTACCTTGCTTTATGATTATTTGCATAAAATATTCTAGAGACATAGGCTGGAATTCAGAAAAAATAGTTAGTGATTCCCATAAAGTGATTTCTGTAGGTAGATGAAATTATATATTGTGAAAATTGAAATTCAGAGGCAGCTTAAGCTACATTGAGGAAGACCTCATTATCATCTAATTTGCATGTCTCTGAATCACATTTTTACCACTGATATTAAAAACACTTTGCAGTTGTAATTTCCTCTGTTAGCCCATGCATCGTGTTGGCACAGGCAGGCTCACACACACACACACACACACACACACACACTGACATATCCACTCAACATCACACTCACCATCCCACACTCGACTGGACTCAGAGACACACTCACCCATTCACTTACAAGCATGTTCATACACACAGATACACACATACATCCACACTCCTCCATTCTGTACCTAACCCTTCTCTACTCTTCTCTACTGTGACTACCCACACGGACACACAAACACACACACAAACACACTCAGAGCATTCTACCTACTCCATTCATACCCCTCCAGTCACCCGCAGCACTATATCTTTGTTGAACTTCACTAAACTTACCTGCAACACAGTTATTTGGCTGAGTTAAATTTTCCAGCTGACTATGGTAATTTAACACAGATGAGCGATTCTGTGAATCACATTGCATCATAATCAATAGTCAAGGGCATTGCCCACTGCACTGATGCTTTCCACTCATGGAAAAGCACTGGGATAGGGCAATCTCTAAATCAGAAAGGGTTACCACAAGGGCTGGTCACTCATGTTAAGGCTTACCAGTCTTTGGGATTGTTCAACTACTCTATTAGTTCATCTAATACACATGAACACATTTATGTTGATGAATGATAGAACAATCATGAAAGGGAAAAAAGTATTAAGAATTTTTTCGTAACAGTGTACAAACAAGCAAGTTAATGGTGATGTGCAGTGACAACCTCCAGAACAAGGGCTGCAGAATGTCTGAATGCTGAAGTTAGTGAACAGAGTGAATGTCTGCAAAATAATGAATGCTGCAAACAAAATAATTTTGGTTCCTTACTGAATACCAATTTGTATGGAAGTATTTCAAGTGTTTGTGGTCACTTAAATAGAAGTACAGTCAGTGTTTCAAAATAAATAGACTGAATCAGTTGACTAAAAGCAGATGGATGCATTTTTTACATATTAATGGAATGCAAAGTGTGAAAAAGCATTTAAGTGACTTGTGGCTATTTAAATAAAACAAAAGAGCACAAAATGGTTTTAAGTTATTATCAATTTTAGTTGATAATAACTTTAAATTTGATATGCATGCCAATCAAACTATCAAAACAGTTAACAAAAAATTTGGTTCTCCATATAGAAATAAACCTTTGCCCCATTTGCTAGGTCTGAAATTGCCTGCACACACCTACTCTCTACCCTCCTGTATGCCTCACCTATCCTAATTAACGTGAATAAATCAGTACTTGGCAAACTCTCAAACTGTTATAACCATATCACCAGATTTGCCAAAGGATCTAAATATCGGACACATCATTGCCAAAACCTCAAACTTTAAGGGTGGCTAGAACTTCCCAGTTTACTTCATTATAATCAACTTATAGTAAAGCATAATGTCCTCAACCACTCTGAAAACACCCCTGGTCTAAAAAATCTCATCAGCACCTATTGTAACCCCAGGCCACTTTGCTCTTCAAACAAACTGCTCGTTCAAACACACAAACCTAATAACTCATCCTGTGGCTCCCTAGTTTCTAACTTTGTGGGCAAAGTCTGGAACTCACATAAATAACTTTGCACTCTCTATTCAAAAAAAGCCTCAAACAGCATCTCATGGCACACTGGCTATGTCCATGTACTAACACTGACTAACTCTCTTAACTACTCAGTCAAGAACTTATCTCTCCTCTCTCTAAGAGAAATATATGTAACACATAACTTTTCACCTTGCCATGCTTTCTATCTCTACCCTCCCACCCATCCTCCTCGCTAATATATTTCTTATCTTTTTTACCCTACTTATGTACTACCATACATCTGTTAGGGTCTATAGCAGATAACCAAACTTTTAATAGTTTCAATCACTAAAAATCGAACACTAATGATCGAATTATTAAAAGTTTGAATACCTGATAAAACTATTTTTAAGCAAAAAAAAAAAAAAAAAAACAACTAAAGGGTGTAAGCAGGGGGCAAGCCCCCCTGCACCCCCACACCCCCTGCTACTTAAATATACCAACTCCGAGATTGCACTTTAGTGCAGTACAGTGCGGAAATGGAATATTTCCATTTCATACACTGTAGTGTGATCTCAGAGTTGGTATATTTAAGTAGCGGGGGGCTGTGGGGGTACAGACCCCCACGTGGGGGGCTTACACTCTTTAGTTTTTTTTTTGTGTTTAAAAAATAGTTTTATCAGGTATTCGAATTTTTAATAGTTCGATCACTAGTGTTTGATGTTTAGTGATTCGAACTATTAAAAGTTAGGTTATCTGATATAGACCCATCTGTTACTAGGTCAAAGTTAATCAGGGGATATCATACACTAATTCTCACTTTTCCATACCTTTCCCTTTTACTGGACTAACTATGACTTTCTCTAATGCCCTTTAACCTTGTTAGTCTTTTAATGCCTAGTAGAATTGTTATTATCTGTTACCTATGTATTATATACGAACTTATGACTACCCTGTTTATTACCTGTATGATTGGAGCTTTTACTACAATATTCTGTATGTTACCTGGTTAGCATTCTATACCAAAATATACTGTACAATTTTATTCATATGGGAGCTGGAGCTTTTCTCCCCAGGCCTCCGCTGAAAATGGACATGTATCCAGTCGGAATTTCCCGGTCAACAAATGTAAAATAAATAAATTAGTCAGTACAGACATTATAAAAGTGTGTGGGTGTATCTTAATGATGATTATTTTGGAAATGGTCCATGGGCAAATGCTTGAATACTGATTTGGTACAGACTGAACACTGAACAGAAGCAGGGCTGAACATATAAACAGTTTTAAAAAGAATGGGCACGGGGCATATGAAATCATGTTGATAGATTGACACTGCTTTCCCTGAAAGCAAAAACTCCAAAAATGTTTCACCAAAAGCACTTTTGGTGAAATTCAGATTAAATCTTTTTTTGCAGGAGGGACTAGTCCCCCCCCTTCACCCCCTTGTAGGGAGATACCATAAACACCATCAAACCTAAATGTACCTATTCTAAGGCTGAATAGTTGAAAAAAGGGAATTTTCCATATCGGCGAAAGTGATTTTGGTGAAATATTTTCATAGGTTCATAGGTAGGTACTGGGCTATCAGCCCAAGGGCCTAACTAAGCCTAGCCAACAAGGTTCCCTGGTGTACGCCACCCAAGAAAGTTATTTTCCTGTGCCACTGTCGAGCAGAGACACAGAAGTGATCCCCGGGGTGTATTTCCTATTTCCCATCCACTTATCAAGAATTTTCTTGAAGAGTGCTAATGAAGAACTTTGCTTGACATAGATGGGTAGCCTCTTCCAGAATATGGGAAGTCTCTGGGACAGGAATCTATCCCTCCAGCATGTCCTGTTTATTGTGTTGACAAGGTTTAGGTCCCTAGAGCATGTAGGTTGGAGGGATTGGGATTTGTTTAGGTGTAGCATGTCCAACAGCTCTGGGTTTGACAAGATTTATATGTTGGGCAGAGATTACCTCGGAGTAGGCGATATGCTATGGAGTAAAGCTGGAGTTTTTTGAGGCGGTCAGTGTAGGGCATTTGTTTGAGGCCAGTAATCCTCTTTGTGAGGTACTTCTGTGGCCTTTCCAGCTGCTGCAGATGTCTTGTGAGGTACATTCCAAAAGGGGCATTGTACTCTATAATGGGTCTAATGAGTGTCGAGTAGAGGGGAACAATGACCTCTTTTTTCCTGGATGAGAACCTTTTTATGATGAGGTGTGCCATGTAGAAGGACTTCCTGACTACTGTGGCGATGTGACTACCAAAGGAGAGACTACTGTCCACCTGGGTCCCAAGGTCTCTTATCACACATTCGGTGTTAAGTAGATTGCTGCCTATGTGGTAGCTCATGGGTACAGAGTTTTTACCAAAGGGAATGACACTGCACTTTTTGGCATTGAGCTTGAGCCAATGGCTCTGACACCAGGCATCTGTCTCAGCTCTGTTTCAGCTCTGTCTCATCACTGAAGTAGTAATCATCTAAATTATCACCAGTTGATCGACACACTCCTGGGCATATAAATACTGCAGTGTTTTAGATTGTGTTTAAAAGCAAATAAGACAGGAAAGGTATTTTGGAACGTATGGTAGAGCTGTGAAGATTAATTTAGAACTGCAGTTTTGGAACAGATTTCACAAGGGTACTAAGAGATAAGTTTGTCTGTGGCAATTGTTGTGAAAGAGTACCAAACAGGCTACTAGCGATGGATGATGTAACAGCTGAATCAACATTAAATGTAGCAGCAGCAATTAAAATAACAGCTGAAGACATCATAAAACATCAAGAGTATGGCATGAATGTGTTCTCTGTTTATTGTTCTAGGAAACACATGTTTTAGGTGTGGCAGGCAGTCATACAATGCTAATAGGTGTTAAAAAGATGGCAGAAGGTGCTACAAAATAGGCCACATCAAGAGAATGTGCAAATAAACAAGTGATAGGAAGAAAACAAAAATGTACAAATAAACAAGTGATAGGAAGAAAACAAAAATGTACAAATAAACAAGTGATAGGAAGAAAACAAATGCATGCACTAGCGGGGGGTATAATATGGCAAGAATGAATTACAGTTCATATTTAAACTGAAAGACATGAAGAAGGCTAAGATGATACAAGTAAACAGGAGAATTGTCTTAATTCATTCTTCTCACAATCTCGGCTCCACATGTCTTATGTTCATGCTGGATTAGTTTGGTATGCATAATGGCTTGTGTTATTCTAACACTTATCTTTTTTATAGTTTCCTTGGAAAAAAGTCACTTAAATATACAAAGCATGTTTGTGGTAGGCATTTAGCCTTGATTTTATCATATTAAAGTGCTTTTCCCTATTAATAAAAAAAATGGCTAGCATATAACAAAGGGACTGAGAAAAGTAAAGCAATACAGGAAGGAGAGTTCTGAAAAGGCTAATAAAAGTGAATCTTTAAAGAAAGTAACCATTAAATTAAAAAAAATAATAAGTCTTCCTAGAGCACTTCCAGATTGATGGCACCCAAAACAGGGATCTGAAGTCATCTGTTTAAGTGCTAACATCTCCTATCCAAACTCAGTGTTCCGTAATAGAAAGTAAATCAATGCTTTCATCTTTGCTTGTGCTGTCATCACCTTGATTTTATCAGACCCAGAGTGCTTGTTGGTGGATAAGCCCAGCACATCTGCTCCTTTTAAGCAGGCTGGACCCACCACATGTCCATGTAGTCTGTTCCTGCTGCTTCATAGCCATCATTCGATTACAAGATCTTTGCCTGAAAATATTTTATCTTAGTACAGACAACTGTGAGGCAACATTAAGAACTTACATTGGCCCTTACCAGAAACATTTATCTATGCTCAGAATGTAGAAACAGTGATATTTGCAGAGAGATAACTGTGAGGCAACAGCAAGGACCTACGTTGTCCCCTTCTAGGAACATTTTGTCTATGCACAGAATGTAGGAACAGTGACATTTGCAGAGAGATAACTGTGAGGCAACAGCAAGGACCTACGTTGTCCCCTTCTAGGAACATTTGTCTATGCACAGAATGTTGGAACAGTGATATTTGTAGGTACCAGTGAAAGTCCCTGAAGTTGAAAATAAAATAAAAGAAAAATGAAGTCATTGGTTTTCTCTTCTAATAATGAGGATAACTCTATATGAAACATATATACTTCCCATTTCTATACTTTATTGATGAGGACACCTGTTCACTGTATTCTGGTTCATCTCCTAAGGACATTTCCCTTATAGAAAAAAAAATATGGGAAAATGTTTCATTTACCTGCAGAGGATCTATCCTCTGCAGATAAAATATAAAGAAAAATAATAAGGCTCTCAGATTTAAAGTGGGTGCTTCAGGGATGCTTTGGAAGCTACGAGTCGCAGCCTGTATTTGTAACTAGAAACATCAAAAAGGCTGATGGGATGGATAAGGTAGTTTTGGAAAGTTGGAATTCATATAGTATTCATAAGGCGTACCTAAGATGGATAAGGTGGTTAAGGAAAGGCAGGGTTCTTATAATATCTAGGTGGAAGACCATGCTATTACCTCCCTTTCAAAATCATCCCAAAATACCAAGAGTCAATAATCTTAGTTAAATGTGGTGAAAAAGTATGCAGTATACCCATCTAGCAGTTGACTTTTAGAGCATTAAACTGTCTAATCCATATAGTATGCTACCAACGTTTCATTTTACAGCAAGTTTAGGGTAAAATGCACAACTCAGTAAATGCCGATTCCATAATTAGATTAGAAACTTATGCCTACTATAGACAAAACTATTGATTGTACACTGAACAGGACTTATGATGATATAAGTACTTCTTTGAGGTCAGTTATATCAGGGGAATACATGACAAGGCTTGCACAGCTTAGAACAGAAGTCACATGCATATCAGGTCAAAGATCCTAAATGAACCAGCTGTACATGTGTCCATGATATACGGTTTTGCTATCCAGCTAATAGCATGGCTCTATACCTTGAAAAGAAAAGAAACTCTTCTATCAAGGAGATTTATAATCCACCTTCCCCACAATTTCAAATCAATTTTGCTTTAGATTGAAGGTCATTTTAAAGCAAAGGAGTGCCGACCCAACAGCTTTGTTGACAGAGACGGTATAAAGAAAGACAAGTGACTTATGCCTCAGGTCACAAAGCCTCCATATGACTACAGACTCTTTGTACAACACAGCTAAGAGGCAGCCGTCAAAATCATCTGTCCTCAATGAAAAACATAACCATAGACTAATGGATACTTCATACAGTAAAGCAAGATTAT
The DNA here is from genome assembly GCF_019279795.1 of Protopterus annectens. Lineage (NCBI taxonomy): Eukaryota > Metazoa > Chordata > Ceratodontiformes > Protopteridae > Protopterus > Protopterus annectens. Next base: position 1,150,622,523 of record NC_056747.1, on the reverse strand, counting down.
GCAGTAGAGATTATTCATAAACCACATATGAAGCTTATTATACAGATATGCCATGTCAAGCTTATGAAATGTTGCATTTAAGAGAACAGTTGCTTTATTTTTTTTTTCAAAAAATGAGCTACAGTGAGTGTTTACTTATCAGAGTCACAAAGACTTCTGGATTATTCCTGATTTTGAAGGAGGACAAAACTCAATGACCAGTCTTCGATGTTTCACACTTGAACATATTTATAACCACAAAGTTTTTTGGAGTGGTGAATCTGTAAACATTGCTCCTTTTATAGAACAGGGTCCTTATAGCAGTTTTGGATAAAAAAAATATTTATACAATCCTATAAAGCCACCCCCCCCCCCCGAAAATACATAGGGTTTCAGATAACTCAATATTTTCAGTGTTCATCTCTGCCATTAGGACTACCCACAGTTCCTTGAGTATTTACAAGATATTTAGTTTCATTGTGTGCACACCAGAGAAAACAAAACATAACCATTTCATTTTTCTGGATGATTGCTTCATAGTAGAAAAGACAAGGGAACACTTAGTACAACATATAAGTCAAACTATTTTTTTTTCTTTTGCACAGTCTGGAGATAATAAGAAATTACTAGAAATCATCTGGGACTCCCTTAATAGCAATACTCTTTTTAACAGTATTTTTAGATTTTGTACTCAAGAACATTTTTCATATTTGGGGCAAGCAGAGATTCAAGCAATGGTAATATATTTCTGTCAGCATACGTCATTACAATAAGATAGTTTCAAAAATGGCTGGAATATATATTATCTTTTTGTTTTCCTAACTCCTTTTACAAGTCTACAGATGAGAAAGACATAGTGCCATCTTATAAATATCTGGAATTAGTCCCTCAATTTCCTAGATGCATGGATTCCTTTCCTACAATATGTGAAGAAAAAATTCCCATGATGGACAGATTTAAAAAAAACTCATGGGAATGCTCCTAATTGTAGTAGAGATAAATATAATGACAGACTCTTCAGATTCAGCTTGGGGAGCCCATTTCAATGATTGGTTATTCCACCCCAAATAGTCTTAGCAAGAAAGGTCTCTTTACATTCACTTCAGCCAATAAAAAATGAAATAAGTCTATAGGGTCTTTCAAGAAAACTTTATTTCAAGTCACCTTCATATTGGTACAGGCAACACAACACGACTGTAAAGTGGTTCTTAAGCAGACAAAGGGAAGCCAGATCTTTTCACCACTACAATGAAACACTGTGGATTAGGAATCGGGCCACACACCATGACCGACAACTGTCAGCTCTGCATTGCCCAGGTTAAGATAATCAGGTGGCAGACTCCTTAATTAGGAACAACAATGAATTTCATATATAGAAACTGTATCCACAAATTGTTCTGGACACTAACATCGGTGGTGTATTCCAGGAAGTAGATCCATTTGCCATACACTTCAGCAATCACCTTCAAACATTGTGTTACCTCTTTTTTCAGCGGACAGTTTGGTGGATAGACACCTTCTCTTTTCCTTAAGCATGACCTTAATATATGTCTTCCTACCATTTTCTCTGACTCAGAAAATATTGCTAAAAGCAGGCAGGACAAGGTCAATTTCATAGCACCCTCTTTGATAAGACAGTCATGGTTTTCTGTTTTACTGAATGTGACTATATTTTCTCCATTGCCCCACATTCCACACAACAATGCAAGATGTTACAGTGCACAGTGGTGCAGTGGTTAACGTTGTCACCTCACAGCAAGAGGTTCTCTGGGTCGATTCTCGGCTGGGGTGCCTTCTGTGTGGAGTTTGCATGTTCTCCCTGTGTTCGCGTGGGTTTCCTCCAGGTACTGCGGTTTTCTCCCACATTCCAAAGACATGCATCTGGAGCATTTCTCCTCTGGCCTCCGCTGAAAACAGGCTCTGTGGAACCTAGTCGGACTTTCCTGGTCAACAAATGATAAATAAATAAAAAAATTAAAAAATTTCAAAATAGTAAGTTTATTAGCTTGTAAGACAGAATTTGAATTTCTAACAGTGATTTCTTCTTTAACAAATGAAAGACAAAAAGCACATCCAAGAACTAAATACTCCACAAACAGTATTGAAAAATGAAGGCTCCAAACCACAAGTAAATTAAATGTAAGCACTTTTGTTTACTAATGTACAGCAAACTTCTTCAGACAAACAGTTAGGTACAATAAACAGTTTAAATACTATGCAAGCATGACATCATCACACAAGTGTTTTTCTGTGATGTCAGAACTGTACTACTGAATTATTTTAAGTATTCCTCTGTGATCTCTGAACTCTTGACTAGCACTGTGTAGGAAAAAGTATTGTCTTCTGTTTTGACTATTTGTTATTAAATATTTTTAAACCCTTTCAACTGTGGCTGTTTTGTAGAAATAATTTAAAATCTTTAGAGTACTTGCATGCCTTTGGTAAAATTGTACAAAGCCACTCCAATAACTTTAGCCCTGGGCTATACTACCAATTGGATAATAATATTGCACAGTAATAATTAGACACCCTTTTAAGGGCCTATGAGTAGCTGATAAATATTAGTGGGTGGTGGCAGCTGGTACTAATGTATTGTCTGGGAAAAAGGGGCACAGCTGGAGAACCTGTGCCAGCCTTTCCCAGGAGTGTCTGTGTGGTTGCATAAACTCTTCTCACAGTGTGTGTGTGTGTGCGTGTGTGTGTGTGTGTGTGTGTGTGTGTGTGTGTGTGTGTGTCAGCTACCTGGGCAGGGACACAAAGCACTGGTTGGACAGAGAGGGTGCTGGAGGTTTTAGCTTGCCCACTAGGCTGAGATCTGGACCCTATAGCTGTGCCAGTGGGGAGTCTTATTGGGGACCTGGAGAGCAAAGGAGTGACTAGCCCCAGACTGACTGTGATCTCTGTGTGCTCTTAAGGGAAATTGCACTTTACTGTGTGTATTTGTTATCCTTTCCTCCTATATGAGATACCCCTCACTGGTGTTAGTGGTGAGGATTGAGGCTCCTTGATTGCTGGGCCAGGGCATGGGCATCACATATTAATTGTTTGGCAGTGGTGGGATATCCACATCACATATTAATAGGTGGCAAATACTAACTGGCTTGTAGTGGTATGGGTAGAGTGAATTCCTGTATCTTGCAGTGAATACTCAGAGTTTAGATCACAATTGTTTTATATCTTTTGTTAGCTTAGTTACTCAGGGTGAGCAGGCAGCATATCAGCACAGGAGTATGGAAAGCTGACAAGGAGCCAGCTGGGTGAGATGTGCCAGGCTAGGGGACTGGTGCATGGAATCCTGACTAAGGCAGACCCGATTACAGCCTTGGTTACAGCTGCATCAGAAAACAGCAACCAGGAGGACAATCAGACTGGCAGTGGAGATATAATACCCTCGGAGAATGGACACCTCAACCTTTCCACAGAGGGCTTAAAAATCCATCTGGAGCTAAAGAGACTTGAGTTGGAGGCCAGGCATTTGGAGACAGAAGCAGCTGAGAGACTGAGGAGTCTACAGGCTGAGGAGAATGAGAAAATGCTACACCTGGAAGCTGAGGAAAAGGAGCGGCAGAGGAAGCATGAGAGGGAAATGCTGACTCTTCGCCAGAGTCATGGAGGTAATGGGGAAGGGAGTAGCTAGACCCCAGAAGCACAAAAGGTCAGTAAATTTCTTCTGCAGTTTAAAGAGAGGGATAATTTTGATAGTTTCATTCATATGTTTAAGAGGGTATGCAAACAGTATAGTGTTGACCAAAGGCTCTGGGTTACGGTTCCTGACCCCCTTACTTCATGGTAAAGCTGTAACTGTTTTGCCAAAAATGTCTGATGTTGCATGTTTGATTATACTGCTGTTAAAAATCACTTATTAGAATTGTTTAAGCTAACACCTGACATGTATAGGAAAAAGTTTTGTGAGCATAGACGGAAGGCAGATGAAAGTGTGTGTGAATATGTTGCTGAACTGAGCACTTATTTTCATAGGTGGGTGGGTGGATGTCAGGTCACCACATTTGAAGGGCTGGCAGACCTTTTGGTGAGGGAACAAGCCCTTAGCACTTTGCCTGAGGACATGAGGATCTGGTTAGCTGATAGACAATGTGCTACTTCCGATGAGTTGGGGAATGAGGGAGACCTATACCTGGCAAGCAGGGCAGCCCTGGACAGGAAAGAGACCCCAGTACTGCTCATGGGACTAAAGAAACCCATGGTGGGCAGCCCAGACTGCCCCAACAGAATCTGCCAGTAGCAGGGGAAGCCACTATTCCAGATACACGTCCAGGAGCTAGGGTTAAATGTTTTGAATGCAACCAGTGGGGCCATGTGGCATACAGGTGTCCATGGAGGCAAGGTGGGGAACAAAAGGTGAGGGAGCCAGTAAGTGGAAAAGACAAAATGCCAATAGTAGGTTGTCTTGGGACAACAAGGGTACCAAGCTACCACCAGAGGTTATATCCTGTTGTAATGAATGGCAAAGAGGACATTGCCAAGAGAGACACAGCCTCTGATATAACCATTGTAAAGCCTACAATGGTTACAGCGGAGCACTACTTGCCTGGACAGTCTACTCCAGTCAGGGCTTTATGAGGGATCCCATTCCAAATATCTTTGGCTAGGGTTCACCTAGACTGGGAGGGTGGAAAAGGAAGCCAGCAAGTAGGTGTGTTTGAGGATATACCTGCAGATGTCCTGATAGGGAATGATTTTGACAGTGCAGTACCCTGTGTTTGTGCAGTTACATGCAGTCAGGCTTGGAGACAAGCAGGTAAGTCTGGTAGCCTGGGGGAGACCCAGACAGACAAAATACTTGCAGCCAGGATTTGTGATGTGATTACTTCAGGGAGGGAGCTACCCTGTAGCAGTGAGACTGAAGGTGAGCCACAGCTGCTTGGGGGTACTAATGGTCCCTTGGATAGAGCAACTGCAAAGGTAGAGGTGAGTAGTAGTACCAAGGCTGACAGTGAGGCACCACTATCAGAGGATGCCAGACTTCCTGTGGAAGGGGAGCTGGGAAGAGTTACAAGGAGAGACAGGCTCAGCTCTCAGACCCTACACTGCAAGGCTTGAGGCAGGTAGCTAGGGAGGCACCTGATTCTCAAGGAAAAGGAGACTCTGTATACTGGGACAAAGGGTTAATATACAGAGAGTGGAACCCTGAGGGAGGGCTAGAAGGTGAGAGAGTACAGCAGTTGCTAGTGCCTAGAGCCTACTGTCTAGTGCTTCTAGCCATAGCCCATGATATTCCCTTTGCAGGTCATATGCGCATAAAATGTACAAAGAGGCATATTATGCATAACTTTTATTGGCCTGGAATTTCCAGAGATGTAACAGGGTACTGTAGGACCTGTGAGCAGTGCGAAAAGGTAGGCAAGGCAGGAGACAAGGTGAGAGCTCCTTTGATGCCTTTTCCTGTGATGGAGGAGCCATTTCAGAGGGTAGCTATGGATATTGTGGGTCCTCCGAGTACCTCAAGTTCCACAGGGAAAAAGTATATCCTAGTGGTAGTGGATTATACTACACGATAACCTGAGGCGATGGCTTTGTCCTCCATTCAGGCAGAGAAGGTGGCAAATGCTTTGTTAGAGATTTTCAGCAGGGTAGGTTTCACAAAAGAAATACTGACTGACAGAGGTGCTAATTTCATGTCAGACCTACTGGCTTGTCTGTGGAAGTCCTGTGGGGTGAAGCACATAAAGAACCACCCCCTACCATCCCCAGACTAATGTTCTTGTTGAGAGGTTAAACTCTACAATCAAGTCCATGCTACGGGCATTTGCAAATCAGTTTAAGAGGGAGTGGGACAAATATTTGCCCCATCTGTTTGCTTACAGAGAAGTTCCCCAGGAATCCACAGGTTTTTCACTCTTTGAGTTGCTGTATGGGCATAGGGTGAGGGAACCTCTAGATTTAATTTGAGATGAGTAGGAAGGTGAGTGCGAGTCTCACAAGGGGTCTGTAGTGGCATATGTCCTAAACCTCAGGACAAGGCTCAGGGAACTCATGGGCTTGGCCCAGGAGAACCTGGCAGATGCCCAACAACAGAAAAAGGTGTGGTATGACAGGAATGTTCAAGCTAGAGAGTATGCTGTGGGGCAGCAGGTAATGGTTCTGTGTCAGACACAACAAACTGCAAGCAGCTTGGGAGGGACCCTACAAGGTGGTAAGAAAGGTAAGTGATGTTAACTACACGGTGGAACTGCTAGGCAGATGGCAGGGGCACAAATTGTACAATGTTAACATGATGAAACCTTACCATGATAGGGAGGCTCTTGTGCTGAGCATTTGCAGTGTATTGCAGGAGGAGTCTGAGGGAGATCTGGGGACTGATCTCCTCAGTGAGGCTTGGGCTGACACCTCAGTGGAAGGGGTAGCAATGTCCCAGCAGCTATCTACTATCCAGGTTCGAGAAATCCGTGCAGTGTTGCAGGAATTTGGGGACATGTTCACTGGGAAACCAGGATGCACCCACCTGGGGCAGCACCAGGTGGACACAGGACCCCCAAAGGCCTATTAGGCAGGTGCCTTATAGAGTGCCTGAGAGAGTCAAACAGACTCTGAGGGAGAAGGTACAGGAGATGTTGGAACTAGGGGTGATTCAAGAGTCCAACAGTCCCTGGACCTCCCCGGTGGTGCTGGTGCCAAAGAAGGATGTCAGCACCAGGTTCTGTGTGGACTACAGGAAATTAAATATTCACACAGAGTCAGATGCTTGCCCCATGCCTAGGACAGATGAGGCCCTAGAGCAGCTGGGTGGGGCTAAGTATCTTACAACCATTGATCTTACCAAGGGTTACTGGCAGGTGCCCTTGACTCCCATTGCTAGGGAGAAGTCAGCCTTTGTGACTCCTTTTGGCTTGTATGAGGTCACAAAGATGCCATTTGGGATGAAGAATGCCCCAGTGACTTTCCAGAGGTTGGTAGATCATATCCTAGCAGGAGCAGGAGGGTTTGCCCTTGCTTACCTAGATGATATTGTCATCTACAGCCATTCCTGGCCAGAGCACCTTCAGCATGTCAAGGAGGTGCTGGGCAGACTACAGAGGGCAGAGTTGACCATTATGCCAAGCAAATGTCAGGTGGGTATGGCAAAGGTCTCCTACCTAGAACATAGAGTGGGGAGTGGTAAGATAAGGCCATAACCTGCCAAAGTGGAAGCCATTCAGGCATGACCTGCACCTGTTACTAAAAAGCAGTTGTGGGCATTTTTAGGGACAGCAGGGTACTACAGAAAGTTTGTCCCTGGTTATAGTACCATAGCTGCTCCCCTCACAGATCTGACAAGCAATAACAGGCCCGATAAGATAGTGTGGACCCCAGCATGTGAGCAGGCATTCCAGATGCTTAAAGAAGCTTTGGGAGGACCCCCCGTGTTAGCCAGTCCAGATTACAGCAAAGAATTTGTTGTGCAGGTGGATGCTTTGAACCATGGGGAGGGGGCTGTACTTAGCCAGATTTCTTCAGAGGGGAAAGAGCACCCATTGGTTTATCTCAGTCATAGGCTCCAACCCAGGGAGGAATGCTATGCAGCTGTAGAAAAGCCATAGTATGGGCACTGCAGAAACATCAGCCTTATCTGTATGGAAGGAAATTCACTGTTATGACAGATCACAACCCCCTATCATGGGTAAACAGAGCCAGCCAGCAAAATGCCAAGTTTTTAAGATGGAGCCTGGGGTTGCAAGCATATGATATGTCCATGCAGCACTGCAGTGGGATTAGCAATGCCAATGCAGATGGGCTCTCAAGACAGGGAACGGGGTAAGGTATACTCAGATAGACCTAACTCCCTCAAGCAGCGTTTCTCAAGGGTCACTTGAAAAACTAGCTTGAGTTCTCCAGGTGGGGAGATATGTGAAGATTGGGTGAAGATGGGTGAAGGCTGCCGGCCTAGCCAGATAGAATTTTGGAGATAATTCTGTCACCTGTAAATATTAATGTAAACCACAGGCTGTTGTTTTAAATGGTAAAAATAGTGTTACATGTGGAACTGGAAAATAATGTAACAACATTGCACTCTACTGACCAAGTAAAGCATGTTGTGACCCTTTGATGTCAAAACTCGGAGCCAGTAAATCTAGAGTAAGGCATCCTGCCTATTCTTTTAAGGCCAGAGTTAATGGCCAGAATTTGCATGCATAAATGTCCTTTATTGTTCTGGTTTCTGCCCAGAGGTGAAGAATGTAAATGTAGTTTCTGTTAGCCTGGGTACCCAGGGAAGTGTGAAGAATGATGTACTGTGAACCAGGGATGTGATTTTAAAAACAGAGAATCTGACAGCATTAAGCATTTTTGTCTTGACCATCCAACTCACCAGCACTGTCTTGCTCTATTTGTAAGTTTATCTTAGATTTGTGTTTTCTCTTAGAAATAGCTAGAAACTAGAAAGATTAGACTAAGTGTTTTTCTGTGATGTCAGAACTGTACTACTGAATTATTTTAAGTATTCCTCTGTGATCTATGAACTCTTGACTAGCACTGTGTAGTAAAAAGTATTGTCCTGTGTTTTGACTATTTGTTATTAAATATTTTTAAACCCTTTCAGCTGTCGCTGTTTTTGTAGAGAGGATTTAAGCTGTTTAGAGTACTTGCATGCCTTTGGTAAAATTGTACAAAGCCACTCCAATAGCTTTAGCCCTGGGCTATACTACCAATTGGATAAAATATTGCACAGTAATAATTAGACACCCTTTTAAGGGCCTTTGAGTAGCTGATAAATATTAGTGGGTGGTGGCAGCTGGTACTACTGTATAGTCTGGGAAAACATGACACAGCTGGAGAACCTGTGCCAGCCTTTTCCAGGAGTGTCTGTGTGATTGTATAAACTCTTCCCAAAGTGTGTGTGTGTGTATGTTTGTGTCAGCTACCTGGGCAGGGACACGAAGCACTGGTTGGACAGAGAGGGTGCTGGAGGTTTTAGCTTGCCCACTAGGCTGAGATCGCAGCCCTATAGCTGTGCCAGTGAGGAGTTTTATTGGGGACCTGGAGAGCAAGGGAGCGACCAGCCCCAGACTGACTATGATCTCTGTGTGCTCTTAAGGGAAATTGCACTTTACTGTGTGTATTTGTTATCCTTTCCTCATATATGAGACACTCCTCACTGGTGTTAGTAGTGAGGACTGAGGCTCCTTGATTGCTGAGCCAGGGCACAGGCTTCACACCCACAGCTGTAATGAATATCCTATTGTTAGCTGTTAGACTGGCTTGTAATGTTTCTTCGATACTTACCTATTATTGCAACCAGATTTCCCCACAGCCATATTTCGGTATGTGTATATGAAAACAGGTTGCTTAACCTAAAAAGGGGTCTGTAAAGAAGTAAGCATTAGTCTGTCACAGTGGGTATGAGCCAGGAAGAGGAGTAAGGGTGAAACTTTGTACTTCTGGGTGAGGCGCTTCATTGCTCCTACAACTCCACAGTGGTGTACCCCTTTACTATAGCTGAATTTCTCACCACAGTGTTAGCAAAGGGAAAGTGACTCAAGAAATACACCTTGTAACATTAGCTAAATTTAAATCTATCAAGGCCAAGCATTGCTGCCTTTCTTAGGTTAGATAATCTGCTGCTTTACAGAAACTAGTGTAAAGAATTTCACTTAAGGTGCTAAGAAAATGTCCCCATTTGGGAAGCACTGCCCATAGTTTATAAATAACAGATAAACTCAAAATCAAATCCTGAATAAACTTAGTAAGAACACTTTGGAAAACATCTTACTTCCTGATGATGCACTTCTTCCTGTCGTTTGTGACATTTAGCAGCTTTTTCATTTTGACCTGAGCATATGTTTATGTAGCACACCTGCAGGTGTGGCTAAATAATGTACGGGTTTCTTCCTACCTGACTCTTGTGACACCCCTATTTACACCCAACACACCAAGGTTGCAAATAATAGATTTTATTCTAGATGGAAATTCTAGTCTTAACAGGCAACAGCACAGTAGCAAACAAATTATTACAGTAGCACTAAGTTTAGCAATAAGGCAATATGAGCTATACATACCATGAAATCACACCTCCCAGAACTCAATAAGAATGGTCTTGTCATTCATATATGAGCAAAAATGCAATGTCATTAAGCAGTAAAGATTCTATAATAAATCAATACTAACAGCATCTATAACCTTGATCAGTTCTAATCAGACCAAACTGTGAAAACACTCTGTTATACCCTGTTCACTTGCTAGTGACTACTTACAGTCTTAATGCCAGCATGATGGGGCCCGAAGTTGGAGCTCATATGAAACCTGGGTATTTGTAATCCACAAAGCATTTAAGGAGAAATCCGCACTGAAGGGTGAGTAACATGAGATCCATAAAATGACAGCCAGTATTATTTTGAGATAAAGCTAAATGGTTCCAGTTCAGAAAAGGACAAAAGGAAAAGCCTAGGCCCACAGTCCCAGTCGAAGTTGTAGCACAATCTTACGAAAGTATAAAATGGTGGCCGAAGCCTCTCACCACTCTGTCGATAATATTTGGGATATCAGGCACCGCAGTTTCACTGATGAGAAGTGTAGAGATCACCCAACAGCCATCTGATAACTGAAAATGGCTTCTTTATAATAGGCCCAACAGCAATCCTGTCCTTGCTGATCAGATGCAGGAGTGGGACTACTGGTTTCAGACTTCTCTCCTGATTCCACAGATCACCATCGACCAGATTTTCCAAGGAGGGAAAAACATGATCTGCAACCTCACTTCCCTCTCCCAGACACTAGACACATCCGGTTTTAATGCAAGGCCCCTTATTCCTTCACCCTGTGTTTCAGTCTGATCTCTTTCACTTTTGTTTCTCTTTTATATCGAATGAAATGGCGCTCCACCTTGTGGTGCATCGGAAAACTGCAGTCTGATAACCATACAGTGAAATACAGTGGATGCTACATTTACAAACTGGTAAAAATAAAAAGTTAATCAAAACCATCATTTCCGGTGTCTGTGTTTTGCTTCTCTGAAGGATTCCTTCCACACAGTGAAAAGAATCTGTTTGTCAGTACGATAGCAGGCATTCCAGTTCAAGCTTGTGTATGTAATGCACACAAAAACAGGAAGAGGGTTTTTTTCAATTGTTTCTTTTCTGAAGGTAATCCAAAGTTATTCCACAGCAATAAGGACTCTGAATACCACCTTACAGGGTTTCATGTACTTGTTTGTATTAAGTATGCGAAATTTTGCAACTGCAAAAATCTGGTTGCAATAATACATAAGTACTGTTTCTTCTTATGGATGTGGTGTTGTTCTGATGCACAAACTCTAGCATGTTACAAAAAGACCAGTAGGATTTGCTTCAATGCACTTGACTAAAAAATGAATGTAAGGTTCCTTTGGCAGACAGAAAAACTCTAAACATCATTTGGGGACTATATAGAAGTTTAACATGCATTTAAAATGAAAAAAAAGTCTATTCTATTTCATTCCTAACCTCCCTTAACTATAAAAATTGTGTATCCATGTGAACCGCCAGCAAATGACAATACAGATTCCAGTTCCTAGGGAAACATTTAGAAGAAAGGATATCACGGGAATGTCAGTAGACTTTAATAATTGCAATATAAGGAGTTTCAGGAGCCACTGACCATGGGCCTGGTAATAGTCTTTTGGGTTTCTAATGTCATGACAGGAATGGACCCCATTCCTAAGTCAAAGTGTGATTAAAGTTCATGAAATTAGTATTTATATTTATTTATCCATAAGAGGTGATGTATTCAAAGAGAAACCAAGCATAACAAAATACTGTAACATGTGAACGAATTATTAAGACACGGCTCAGAGACAGTAGTGTGCAGTCTGATTTTACTGCAAGAAAAGGTCAGCTGTCTATGTGTCAAGTTTTCCAGAAAAATAACCCTGGCTAAATTGTATTCTACAGTGACAGAAATGATACATTGGGGGCAGATTCCAAAAGAGTTGCAAGTCTTTTGTAATCATGGCCAGGACTACAAGACCTGGTATGTAAGTCACTTACTGTAAGGACAAGTGTTTTGGAATCTAGCCTGAGGGGTACCATGGTTCAAGAGAGGTGAAGTTCAAAACTCAGAGTTTTGTGATGTTATCTTTCATTGACACAAGAAATGGAAATGGTATCAAAAACTGCAGATGTTAGTTGTTCTAAAATGTGGTCCCACTTACATCCTAGGCAGGACATTTATAGTGACATTGTGAGACATTTCAGACAAGCATTGCTCTTTCTAACAATGGCAGTCATCAATACTGCGCAAATAATATTTCTGAAACACAAAACTGTGTTCCATATGAGATTTGATATAATCAAATGAGACAGATTTGATAATTTTTTCCATAGGCCAGAAAGTGCTAAACAGATACCAGAGCCTGACAAATGCCAAAAGGGGCAAAAGTGTTTCAAGGGCTGGTCCTGATATATGCCGCTTATATAAGAAAGGGCACCTGGAAAAGACATGCAAATTAATTAAAAAAATTTCAGTAAGAAGATGGTATACAGACAGTTATGAGATGACTAAGTGTGAATGAGTCACATGATGTACAAGATACTCTCACAGAAGTCATGATTGACACCACCTACCAGTGACTGAAATCCTAACTCCTAATCCCTTGTACTTCTGTATGATCAAAGAGGGAGCAGACGATGGATTACTGGCTATGATTGTGTCCAGAGGAAGATGGTTCATGTGGATCTTAACACAAAGATATCAGACCAAATGATTAACAGTGGTCAGCTCCAGAAAATGAATGCCATATAGTATTGTATTCTAAGAGGAATGACAAGCCATAGCTTAGACTATAGAAAGTCAAGTGTTGAAGTTAATCAGCACAATAGAAAGACAGAATGTTGGTGTTACAGTTTCCTGAATAGGAGATAGGCCAGGAAAACCTAAGCAGATCACTATTCCAAGGTCAGTGAGACCAGAAGCATCAGCATCAAAGCTAAGGTTGGTTAAAAGGGTCAGCTACCCTAGGGCAAGGTGTTAAGGGATATGAGTGGAAGATGTTGACTGAGTAGTAGTGAATCACCAGCATTGGGACAAGGTGTTAATTAGTACGACTGGGAGATGTCGGCTGAGTAGTAATAAATCATCAGCATTCACTTCTGTACTGGCATTTCTAAATGTTGCATGTATATATGTATGTTGCATATATATCGTACCGTTATTTATAAATGTGGAGCTTTTCACCCTGGGCCTCCCCTGAAAAAGGACATTTTGTCTAGTTAGATTTTCCTGGTAAACAAATGTAAAATAAATAAATACATAAAGATTTTCACATTTTTTTTACTGCTTAGATTTCAGATGTGGAATGGGAACTGAGTTTTCATTCACGTAGTGTTTGTCTTTCTCCTTGACTGGACATGTCTGGATTTGGTATTGAGTGGGGAGTATAGTAGCTTATTCCTAGCAAAAACACTTACTTTTTGTAAACATCCATGTCTATGGTACATCAAATTTAATTTATCAGTGTTAGAAGAAGTGGATGAGATATTTTTTAAGTGTGGAATGTTCGGTCATGGATTTTTTGAGATGGACTTTTTAAGGTATTTAAGGGAGTTTGCAAACTTCCCTTTTATGGCAGGTATACAGGGGAAATAGGTCAAAAGGACAGAAATGGCAAGGCGGTGTCATATAATTCCTGCAGTGTTGCACCATGCTGTTCTCAGCATGGCAGCGTGCTTATTGAAGTGCGTGCACAAGTGTTTCATACTGGCCTCACTATATAATGTCAGATTCTGAGGCATTTTGCTTGGTAGTAGTCAAGATTTATCTTCAGTGTTATGTTTATTCCCTAGCTGGGGTGCCTTCTGTGCGGAGTCTGCATGTCCTCCCTGTGGTCGCGTGGGTTTCCTCCGGGTGCTCCGGTTTCCTCCCACATCCCAAAGACATGCTGTAGGTGGATCGAACACTCTAAATTGGCCCTAGGTGTGAGGGGGTGCATGTGTGTGCCTTCTGTGGAAGGTTGGGTACCGGGCCGGCGACTCAACACTGTAAAACTCCACTGCCAATCATGAGCGGACAGGTGATCCACTGTGACGACCCCTAACCGGGAAAAGCCAAAAGAAGAAGAAGAATTATGTTTATTCCCTAACAGATTCTCTTCAAAATTCTGCTTATTCCTTAACAGATTATTTTAACTCAGAGAAAGGGTGTAAGCTTGAAATTTTTGAAAAAAAAGCCTTGAATCTATAAGCTTTAGTTCTGCATGGATTTCTACAATGTCATGATTTCTTCAGGTCAGTGTTTGTGTTATGTTTGGTTTTTGTGAGTATGCTTTGGCTCTCTTCTTGCTTGAAGATCTTAAGTTCTAAGGTTAGTCACATGATGTAACTATCCATGACACTTCTTACTGGCAAAGGGGCATACTTTTTTAGGATGCACAGAAGAATATACAGGGCTGTTAAGATGGTGAGGGTATATAGAAGTGGACAAGACCATATCCTAACCAGCCTACAATACATTTTTGGCATTCTGCATTGTATAACAATATATTGTATATCAATTGTATATCATGGTAAGTTTTATTGTGGGTTTAATGTTTCAATATATGGAGGCTTGGGAAGTGGTTACTAACGTCAATGCATTTACATCCCACTGACATAATCTAATCAGGTTGGTGGCTATAGCATCCCACCTAATATGACTTTCTTTTCTTGGAACTGAGATGATGTAATGGGAGCATTTCATGAAGAGATGAATGGTTTCTGAAAGGCTGGAGTGGATCTCCATCCAGTCTGTATTAAAATTACGTAAGCCTATAAAATATATAACATAATGTAATATTAAATATTATATAACATCTATTCCGACATTACTAGCAGAAGAATTTGGACATTATCTGGAATGATGGAAAAAAGGGTCCTCCACCAGCAGTTTAACATCACTAGGACTAAGGCAACAGCTAAGCTCTCTTTGCTTTCAATTTCATGGGCTTGTCTCCCAGTCAATCACATTTATCAAAATGGATATGTAGCAAAAGACACCTCCACCAGTCCTTTCATCTGTGTCACTTTTCAGCATCTTGTACCCAGGAAGTATTGATCTGATGACCACAAACCTATGGTTTTCATCAAGACTCTGATTTATTTTATTTATAAATCCACTGAGCACAGGCATTCCTTTTAATGGACAACCTGGGAGTACTGTCTGTTCAACAGACCTGCTCAGAGTCACACAGTAGGCAAATGGAGGTAAAATAAATCAAATCTTGTCTCCTTGAATGCAAGAAGATGGTTGGTAAAAGCTCAGGCCTTAATCCTCTGTGCTAACTGACAGATTGCAGAAGCATTTCTCCTACAGATAATTAGCAGAACTTCAACCTCAGGAATTTTGTTTTTGAGGTTTTGAGCACTTAGGTTAGAAAATGTATGCTTTCTACCCAATTCAGACATGTTAACCCGAAGAAGTTGTGTTCTGATTTTCAGAAGTATAGCACGCTCTATTTGTAACGGAACGGATGTGTCCACAGAGGGATAATGTATTTCTGTTTATTTCCAAGAACAGGCTTTCAAATCCTTTCTGACTATGTCAGTAATATGGCTTTGTTAAAAGTCATCACTACAGGAGAAATTCTGAGATTTCTCTCATCTGCTTTTGACAGCATTAAAATGTTGGGGCAGGAAATCACAGCAGGTAATGCAGGTGAAAGATTACCTTGAAGGAAACATATCATCAGTGATCAAAATTCTGTGGATGTAGAAACATGCTGAAACACTGAGCAAAGTCATAACCACTGCAAATCTGAACAGTAATAGGAGAAGGAATAATGTAAACAGTAGAGAGATCCAGATGTCCTCTCCATCACATTCTCCTGTCCTGAGAAATTACAGGGAATGGAAACAAGTGGCAGCCATTTCAGATTTTGCAGCTTAGTAGAATAGCATAGGAGGCAGTTGCATTTCTACCAGTTTACTACCCTCTATAGTAACTGTTGCTTGGTTTCATCTGAATACTGCTAGGATTATAATCTGCCCATTTAAAGTTCCAGATTAATACTGGTAGGATTATAAATTGCTCATTTAAAGTTCCAGAGAGCAAAGTTTGCCTTGGCATACTTTAAAGAAAGATCAGTAGGTAAACAAATACTATGTGCAATACTTGTCTAGTTAAAAAAATATTTTGTTCAGTTTTATTTAGAGTTTATTTGATAGGTAGGAGGTTGGCATAATGGTTTGATTCTCACATGGAGTAATTGGCTAGAATTAAAATGGCCCACAAGGGCAGTTAGCCTTGTACTTATCTATGAACCTATGATTAAAAGGTGAGTGAAGTGTCACAAAAAGCACAGCTGTGAGCTTAGTGCGACATACAAAATATAAAATGATTCAGTTGTAACAGCAGATATAATATTAATTTATTTAGTGATCGTTTGTCATCCAGGTAGGTAACCACATTCAAATCCCTTGCCAAGCCACAATCTAAGGACAAGGTTCAATAATCATCTGCATAAGAACATCATATGATGCTCTCAAATGCAGGCACAGACATAGACACCCCTGTGTCATTTGTGTGTATATGTGTATATTGTGCGTTCTGCGTGTGCACCACACACACACACACACACACACACACACACACACACACAAGCACACACATGCACATGCACACACGCCCTATATAGATCACTTTATATATGTGGATAACATAGGAAGTGCTACATAATGACTATAAACTAATTGATTAGACAATCACTGCTGACAATGAATAATGAAAGATGAACTAAGCAGCACAAATTGAATGGCTAAGTGCCATAGATTGCAGTGAAAAATTCATTTACAGTAGGAAAGCAGTATATAATGGCATCATTAGGACAAGAAGTTAACTGATACTCAAACCCAGAGCAATTACCCTTTTATGCTTCTAATGCTGATATTTAAATGACAGTGTTACATACTCGGTGATAATGCTCACAATGAAAAAAAAAGGATAAACATAAGATGTATCCTTTGTTATGACACTTCCCACCTAGACCAGAAAGGCTCATGTATTACCCTTCTGACTGCCCATAACCATATTTCCAGCTGGGATGAAATTATCTTTAAGTTCATACTTAGCAAGTACCATACCAGCAGGTTGCTACAGTATAGTTTTTAGAAGACTCTAAACATTATTGTGATTGTATTGTGATTTTGTTTACTTACACTCACACACACACACACCCACACACACACACACACACACACACACACACACACACACACACACAGTGAAACTATAGGTGGCGCCAGAGGTTTGGGTAAAATTTAAGGTTAAAGGATGTGGCTGTTCAGAGATGCCGTGAAGATGCTCTCCTGTGTTCAATCAACAGATGAGTGAGTTGCATGTCTACAGTTTTTCTGTTTTGAGAAAAATAACTCCAAAAGGATAAAAATGGTGAACAAAATAATTTTTGTAAGGTCCAAATCCCCCCAATCGTCTGTGTGGAGCCTCCCCCACACGCATCTAATAAATTCCATGGTTGCAGTAGAGTGGGTAAAGTGAAAAAACACTTTGAAACTACAACGAAACAAAATGAAGTAAAAGCTGCTCAATGTAGTGTAGGTATGTTTTGGATACTTAAATATTATGTGGGGAGGATTAATTTACAGGGAAGATTGTGCAGAATAGCAGAGGGTGGGGGGTATGGTCGTACTGTGGCGATTCCCTATTACGTGATTGAAACTTTAAGGTATCGAACACCTAAAGGTCAATCACAAAATGTGGAAGTCTGAAAATTGAGAAAGGCCATTTCCACACAAGGAAATGAGTCATTTGGCCTTTACATGGATTTTGTTCTTTCTCCACTGTACAGCGATCACGGGGTTGGTATATTTAGTTAGGGGGAGTGTGAGGGGCACTGCCCCTCCACATTGGGCGGTGTGGGGGTGAACCACCTCCCACACACACTTTATTTCTGTTTTAACTTTTTTTTTATTTGGCCAACAGCATTGTTTCCTGTGTGGAAACATCTGTTTTCGATCTTAAGAGTTCGATATTTTGTGATTGACCTTTAGGTGTTCGATAACCTAAGGTTTCGATCATGTAATATAGAATCTACTGTGGCTGCTATACTAGGTAAGTGTGCAACAAGAGACAGAACAGGAAGAAGGAAAAAAGTGGTATTCCAATGCCTCAGAGAAAGAGGTTAGTTTACTTATCAGCTGAGTATTGACTGGGGAGTTTACTTATATTGTGAATACTACCATTCAAAGTGTTTTCCTGGTAGAGTGGAGCTTATGACGTGGAATGGTGTGTGAGAGGAATTTAAAGTCAAAGAATCCTAGTGAGAATCTGGGCTGTTTTTGTTTTTTTGTTATTTTTGGATGGTACAGAGGATATAGCTGGGCTCCTTATTGGAAGTTAGACACCCACAGTTTTGAGTACCACAAAAGTCCTTCTGTTTGTCAGCAGATAATTGTTCAATGATCAAAATATCACACCTAAAAGATTACAGATGTTCTGTCCTGGCAACTGCAGTTGGAGAAGAATAGGGAGGTCAGAGGTTCCTCTCTCTGTCTTCTCCAGGCGTGTGTGTGTGTGTGTGTGTGTGTGTGTGTGTGTATATATATATATATATATATATATATATATATATATATATATATATATATATATATATATACATACACACATACACACACACACACACATATATATATATATATATATATATATATATATATATATATAGCCGACAATGTCGAATCCGACACTGTCGACAGGAGAATAGCAAGTGCAGAACATCGAACGGGTAAACGGAAATCTTCATAAGGGGAGATTTCCATTTACTTCAATGTAGTGCGATCTTGGAGGTGGTATATTTAAGTAGCAGGGAGTGCAGGGGGGCTTGCCCCCCTGCCTACACCCTTTAGATTTTCTTTTTTTTTTAATGAATTTTTTTCTGAACATTCAAAATGTTATTTGTTCAATCATTAAAGGTCGACCTTTAGTGATTCGAACCATTAAACGTTTGATGTTCTAATACAGACCCATATATAGTACACACACACACACACACACACACACACACACACACACACACACACACACACACACACACACACACAACCACCCACCCACACACACACACACACACACATATATATATATATATATATATATATATATATATATGGTTCCCTATCAGAAGGATAAAAGCTCACAACAGCAAACTTTAAAAGCTCGAACAACAGCATTCTGTTACACTGTGGACTGGGGTTTTGCTCTTTTGCCCACTGTAATGTGATCTTGGAGTTTGTATATATAATTAACAGGGGGTGTGAGGTTGCAGAGGGGCTTACCCCCTGCAAAAATGCAGATTTTTTTCCCATTTTTTTACCTTCCAGGTTTTCGATGTTCCCGGTCTGGTCTTTCAACAAATGCTGTTGTGAGCTTTCATCCTTCTGATGGGGACCCATATATATAAATATATATATATATATATATATATATATATATATATATATATATATATATATATATAAATCAGGAGGGGCTTGCCTCCTCCTGCAAAAAAAAAAAAAAACTGTTTTGACTAGCAAATTTACAAGGTTTTATATATTTTTGATTTGAATAATAGCATGTCAATTAAATGAAACATGATTATTTATAGTGGTCCGAAGTCCTGCATACATGAAAAACAATGTGTAAATTTTTGAGCAATTAAAATAAATTTTGAAACTTACTGTAATGCCATCAAAATATCTAGCACCCTCCTCACTACATATGTATATACTAACTCTAACATTATTGTACCTCAGAATAAAGGGTCTCTGCCCAAGATATTGCAGGGTCAGATGTATTATACATTGTCCATGTCTGCATTGTCAGTCTAATGGTTTTAAGCTTCCCATTTATAGTCCTAACATAGCTTAAAATATACTTTAATTCAGGGCACCGAGAACAAAAAAATGACACAGATGGGTAGCACTCTAACTGGGGGGGGGGGGGGGGGGCACTGTAATCAGGGTTTCACCCTATGTGGAACTGCACACTGTAACCACATGTGTGAACAGGCTACACGATCCACCAATGAGATGCGCAGAACACGTCACTGCTGCCATCAAGGAAAAAGGCTTTACAGTGTTCATAGGTTCATAGGTTCATAGGTTCATACTAGGCTATCTGCCCGAGGGCATTTACAAGCCTAGCCCATCGTTTTGTGGCTTACGCCACCCCTTTAGTATGGGGAACTATACCCATTATTTTGCTGTGCCTCTGTCGAGCAGTGACACTGAGGTAATCCCTGGGGTATATCTGCGATCTCCCATCCATTGGTCAAGATTTCTCTTGAACAAGGCCAGCGAGGTGCTCTGCCTCACATGTACCGGGATTTTGTTCCACAGCATAGGGAGTCTTTGGGTGATGAATCTATCCCTCCAGCACGTCCTATTAATAGCCGTGTCAAGGTTTATGAAATTCAATGAATGTAGCATTGTATCTCAAACTGAAACTGCAGTAATCCCAGTGGAAAATCATAGGTCATGCAAACTTGTTAGTCTAAATGTCACAGGCTACCTTCAAGGGCATGCTATATTTAGGACCAGCAAAGAGACTGGTGCTGTGTTATGTTATATGCTGCATGTCTCGGGAAGAAAGATCACCAAATACTCAGCAAACCTCATAACAAAATACTAAAGCAGCACCCTTAAAATATAAATATATATATATATATATATATATATATATATATATATATATATATATATGCATACATACACACACACACACACACACACACACACACACACACACACACACACACATAGCTGTAATCTGCAAAGTCCGCAACAGCCCTCATGCGGCTCTCTGTCTAGGTACAAGCTCAAAAGAGATTACCAAGATTATTCTAAAGAAACTAGCTAGGCTGTTAAATAAATGTGTAATAGATTGGAGAAAATGTCCTTAAAAAAAAAAAAAAAAAGAAAAACAGCAGAGATTTGCTGGAGATTGTTGCTATACGGTTAAATAGATTACACAGAAATGCTGCTGGTAGTCAGGGACTCTTCTGGTTCAATTAGTAAAATTCTCTGTCACATTGATAGCTTTATATAATTAACACTGATCTGCTCAAAGAAAGTTTCAGTTAGCCTTTAGCAAATGGCTACAGAATGAAACAGAATGATGCATTTTCAGTCACAGTTAATAATAAAATGGTGCAAAATTATTTGTACTTTGTTAAAAATGTGATCTCTACAACATTTCCTAACAACAGTAGCAGATTCCAGTTAAATATTCAGTTGATATTTATGCATAAATATGCATGCAGTTTTCTTCTAAGTGTCTTCTTGAGACAGACATTCCAGACAGATCTTGAGAGGTACTGTCCAGCAGAGTTCAGCCCCTAATATCAAGCCATGAATTCATTTCCTTGAAGATTCCAGTCCATCTGTGTTCATGTCATTACGGACTCAATGCACTTCCCCAGTGCTCATGGCAACACCTCAAACATTTGCAAAGATACGTGCATCCTAGTTCCCTGCTTGCAGATCAGGTAAGAAAAACTGGGGATCTTTCTAATGAAGCTATGGACATTAAAAAAATATATGTATTTATTTACTTGTTTGCTTATTATTTTGATAGTCTGGTAATTGAGTGGAACCCAAAGTACAGCTGTGTGACTATTCTGTTTCAGATTTTTTTAAGACGAGGGCTTCACAAACTACATATGAGTTGACTGTTTGGTTTGGGGAGGGGGGGGGGCTTTAGTTCAGACATTTTGTGGATAAAGCCTCGAAAACACAACATACAAGGATACTTACATGACATAAGTAGCATCAAGCTACCCCTACGAAATGATTCCTGAGGTATTGGAATAGTACTGTCACTTGAAGCAACACAGAAAATGCCTCTCTCATGTGACATTGTCTTCTTTGTTTGTTTATTAAGTTGGTAAAGGTAAAAGGGACAGGTATATGTTTACAGCAGAGTTTATCATATTTGCAGGAAGCATGAAACACAACAGAAAAATAAAAAAACAAACAGAATACCATGTTAAACTGAGTCCTACATCGTGCGCAAAGATCTATGGGCCGATGTAGTTCATATTTTTCCCCAATAATTATTTTTTCATTCTATTGTTTGTACCTTGTTTCATTTTCATTTATTTATGTATTTGTTTTGGTGGTAAAGTTCATTGTATACATATGCAGTAAGGTATAAGGGGAGTCTGCAAGGTACAGATATTGGTGCACGTCCACAATTCAGGGTTGAAATCCCTGGGCATAAGGTTATATTAATGTAGCACGTGGAGCATGGCGATCACGCTTTGATATCTGCAAACGGGCAAATCAGTTAAGCGCTTCTATAGCACAAGATCCTATCTTAACAAATGTTAAGCACTCCTGCTTCAGTTGTTATGATTGTAATTGCTCTAGGCAGTTACATCTGCCAGTACGGATCAGCAAACAACAGCGAGCAGGGAACTAGGATTTGTTTATACCTGCTCTCTGTGCCAGTAATGTGTCTCTGATACTGTGTAACATAAGATAATGTGTTAATGCTTTTCTGACAGTGGTCATGAAGTGCTTTATTTTATTTATTTATTTATTTTTATTTTATATTTGTTGACCGGGCTAGTCTAGCTGGATACATATCCATTTTCAGTAGAGGCCTGGGGAGAAAAGCTCCAAACATGAGTAAATTATAACATTCAAATATTCAAAAAATGACTAGTTTCAATTACATAGCAAGACATACTAAGAAAAGTTATTAATTTGTGAACAATGTATGGTTTCATTAGAGTAGGTGTAAGAAAGAATCAAGTATTAGTTCCTTAGTAGGTGTCATGTACAATCAGACAAGAGGTTACAGTATTTGAACATTAGCATTCCCTTGAAAAATAAATCATTAAGTCAGCAAAAAGAAGAGAATGGGAAGGAAAAGGTGCAGGTAAACAAGAGTGGGGGGGTCGTAATTATTCAAGAGTTGTAGGGGGGATTTGTTCTGGAAGCAGGAGAGGAAAGGGGGAGGAGAAGAAAGAAAAGTAGGATTCAATCAGGCTTTGAGCAGGGGCAAAGCCAATGTATTTTTAGGTGATCTCTGAGGTGTTTCTTAAAGATTGGCGTAGATGAGAGAGAAGTGAGTGTACTAGGAAGTTTGTTCCAGATTCTACCCACAACATTAGAAAAGAGTGACTCTCCCGCTTTGTTATTAGATAAATTGTTGGCAATAAGTAACTTATTAGAAGAACGTAGTGTTGTAAGATTTTTATATGGGGAGATCAGATTAGAGAGGATAGGAGTATTAGTAGGATGGTGCAGGATTTTTTGTGCGATCACAAGTTGATTGTAATGTAGTTGGTTTTCTAGTTCTAGCCATCTGAGTTGTTTAAGGTTAAGACAATGGTGGGTTCTATATGGAGAGCCAGTGGCAAATCTGGTTATGTTATTGTAGCTAGTTTCCAGTTTGGTGAGATTATGCTTTGAAAGATTGGTATAAATGGCGGACGCATAGAATAGGGTAGATGTAAGATGAGTCTGGGCAATGAATTTCCTAGCTAGTGGGGTAAGGAAGGGTTTTATTCTATACAGGGAGCCTAATTTTGTATTGACAGATTTAATAGTATTGTTAACATGGGCATCGAAGTTGAGGTTATGGTCAATAGTTACGCCAAGGAGATGAGCAGTAGAATCAGGGGAAATACAGGTTCCATTGTCAGAGGTAATAGTGAAGTGGATCTGTGTTGATTTTTTGGTGGGAGTAAAAAGTAGTAGTTTAATTTTTTTGGGGTTAAGAAGAAGGCAGCGTTGGGTGAACCATTTTTCAACTGTGTTGAATGCATTTTGTGTAAGGGTCTGGAGAGAGGAAGAAGACTTGGCAGTACAGATAAGAGTAGAGTCATCAGCGTATTGTATACAAGTGGATTGTGGAAAAACAGTATGGAGATCATTAATAAAGATGGAGAAAAGAAGAGGGCCTAGGATAGAACCTTGAGGAACTCCAGTGCTCACTGGGAGGTGTGTGGATAGATTATTGTCCCAGAGTACTGCTTGCTGTCTATTTTCCAGATAGGATTTGAACCAAAGGATTGCTTGTGGGTCAAGAGATTGGGCTTTTAGCACATTGATAAGTAGGTTGTGATTGACCATGTCAAAGGCTTTAGATAGGTCAATAAATAGAGCGGCTGAGAGAGAGTTATTGTTCCGATTCCTGTTTATGCAATCAATAAAAGTTAACAGGGCAGAAGTAGTGCTATGAAAGGGTCTAAAACCGTGTTGACAATTCGCAAGCAAGTTGTTGTGGAGAAGGTGCTGAAGTAGTTGATGGTGAATACATTTTTCCATAATTTTGGCTAATGGGGAGAGTAGAGCAATTGGTCGGTAGTTGGAGATATCAGTAGATTTACCTCCTTTGTGCAAGGGGATTATATGAGAAACTTTCCATATGGAGGGGATGTAGCCTTCTGAGATAGATCTGTTTATAAGGATGGAAACAGGGTATGCTATGGCTTTGGCTGCAATTTGAAGGTATTCTGCTGGGAGGCTATCAGCAGAGGGAGTGCAGGGTTTGAGTTTTTGAAGGAGTTTGCAGATAAAGGATGTTGGAACAGGTTGCAAATGTAGGGAGGGAAGTGGACTGTTAGTATGTTGTGAAGGAGTGGGGGTGATGGGTGCTAGTGTTTGAGTTAGAGTTTGAATAGCTTCCATGAAGTAATTGTTAAAAGCATTAGCTATTTGCAGAGGGTTATTACTGGGAATAGAATAGGGGGAAGGAGTTCTAGCATGTCCTGGTTTGAGCAGTTTATTAATGCCAGACCAAAACTTTTGAGGATTTTTAGAGTGTGATTGTTGAAGGTGGGAATAGTAGTTTTTTGTCTCAGATTATATTCTTTTTGACAGCATTTCTTAGCTGTTTAAAGTATAGATGGTCTGCAGAGCTTTTAGTGGTTCTCCATTTTGCCCATATTTTGTTTCGTAGAAGCATTTTTTCTTTAGTTTGTTTTGTGAGCCAAGGGGCTATTTTGGTTCTAACTCTGCAGGACCGGAAGGAGCATGGCTATTTAGAATTTGAAGGAATGTAGAATTAAAATAGGAGATTGCTTCATCCAGATTAAGTAGCTTTAGAGATGACCAGTTACAGGCTTTTAGCTCATTAATGAAGTTCTCTACTTGGAAGTGTTTTTTAGAACGATAGGTAACAAAATTGTTGTTTTTAGGGCTGTAGTTCTTTTGTTTTGTAATGTAGGTTAGAATGTGATCACTGATGTCATCTGGGAGAGTTCCTGTTTTGTAGGTATCTGGATGACTATTTATAAGGATCCAGTAAAGAGTAGTTTCTTTATTACTTGGTTTGTGGATTCTAGTAGGGGTGTTTATTATTTGGTTGAAACCAAATAGATTTATGTGGGTGTTAGGGTTGGGGGAATTACATGTAGTCCAGTCTATATTAAAATCACCTAACACAATCGTTCCTTGAGGTAAGTGAGTGGAAAGGCTACTAAGAATGTTTTCTAGAATGCTAATATTATTTCCTGGAGGGATGTAAGAGCAGATTATATAGATTGATTTAGAGCTATTTATTTGGAGTTTAATAGTAAGGGTCTCGGCATTGGTATTAGAGGGTAGCGATATATCATAGGGTGAAACAAGTAGTTCAGATTTGAATAAGATTGCTACGCCCCCACCCTTTTTTGATGTACGGTCGCATCTTAGGATATTATATCCAGGTGGGGTTATTTCTAGGTCATGAGTAGAAGGTTTTAGCCAAGTTTCTGTAAGACAAAGAATATCAAATGCATAAGCTTGAAGGAGAGCATGCAGTGGACTAATTTTGTTGTTAATGCTGTGAATATTAAGTTGTGCTATCCTGAGGGAGTTATCTAATATTATAGAGGAGGTAGCATTATTAAATGATTGATTTTGTAGACTGACATTTAGGGGGGATGGGCCAGGATTTGGATGAATATCTCACCTGTTAGAATGTTTGTGGATTGTGCCGATGAAATTCTAAAGCTTTTATAGTGCTTGGGTGGGGTTAACTTGTTGGGGAGGTAAGAAACGTGAGTACATCTGTGGAACCTAGGAAGCAGATAAGCTGAAGTAGAGGTGATGTTGCTATGAGAGAAGCAGTTGGAATGTGTAGTAGGGAGTGTTTGCAGATAGGACACGTTGTGATTCAGAGTGTAATGTTCATAAGCAGTGAGTGTGTAAGTTAAAAGTTAGAAATATAAATAAGGAAGAAAAGACAAGATAGTATTTGAGGATAGATCTATGAGAGTAGGCCATTTAAAGTAGAAGGATAAAAAAATTATATAAAGTTGATAGGTAGCTTAAAATGTAGATAAAGGGTAGGGTGCGATAACTGTAGTGGTATGGAAGGATAGTCAGAAGAGGTAGAGGGGAGTGGAAGATAAACTAAATAGATGTAAGAGGAGTGGTAATAGTTACTGAGAATGAGTAGAGGTGATTAGGGAGTAAGCTGCGGGGAGAAGTCAGGAGGAGTGGTTTTAGATATTGAGGTAGAGTAGAGATGTTGAGGGGGTAAGATAAGGGGAGGAGTTTATAATCATATGTTGAAGGTGATTGAATGGATAATAAAGTAGGTGTGACTTGATAGGTATAAGGATAACAGCACAAGGGGTGGGTGGGAATTGGGTATAGGGTAGGGGAGCAGAGTGAGCCCGTAGGCGAACGGAGCGGGATAGAGCAAGTAGAGAAGGATACAATCAGTGAGCAGAGCAGCCCAGTTAGAGAAGGTAAGCAGGTGAGTAGCTTAAGGTGGAGCAGGTATAGTTCAAGACAAAGGTGGGGAAGAGGAAGAAATTGCTTACTAGTCTGCTAAGGGTAGAAGGTGGTGGGAGTGCAGGTAAGGAGCAGGGAGTGATGATTTAGGGGAGATCTGGGCAACCGGACAAAGGGTTGAGAAAATAGGAGGGAATAATGTTAAGAGCTAAGCTAGTATGAATGGAAAGAGGGTAAGGGTTAAGGCCTGATAGGCTGGCACCTAGTGCTCAGAAGTGGTAATACATCAGGTGACTAAGGGCAGAAAAATAACAAGTGGGAAGGATAAGGCAGGCGGTAAGGGAAAGAAAATATTGCTGGTCTTGGAGAGGAGTCTGGCTGCTAGCGTTCCTGACACAGGGGCCAGTAAATATAGTACAATCTTAACACAGAGCTGAGAATAGCCTTTAACAGGGTCAAGAGATTAACGTACTTTGTAAAATGCTGCTCAAGCAGTAGTAGAGTATAGGGACAGCACAAATGTAGATCCAAGTTGCCAAGGTTTACAGATCTGAAACTGGCAAAACACTGAATGTTTTTTTTTCTTCTGGAGCTAGTAGTATAAAGAAGAGATAAGGCTCCATGGTCTATGAAGAATTATAATTGTGTCTCCAATCATGACACGTTATTATGTGTTCTTGACACTGATGCCAAGATTCACCTTGAAAGCAAAGCTCTTCAGGTGAATTTCTTGGCACCCATGTCTCAAATATATAATAAGCAGGTTATGATTGGCAACCCGCTCATAATCCTCTGTACCATGCACACCCCCAAATGTGCATCTGCTGTTTACTGAAGTTTAAATTGAACATCTAGAAGTGTATGTTTGATATATAAAATAGTTCCTTCATCCATTTTAACTTATTATTTTCTAGAGTTATAACTGTTTAACTCTATAGAACTTTGGTATGAAATCCTATGGTTGTCATTTGTGGGACCCTTTTGTCTACCTGTTGTGTGATGATGCGCTGGGTACTTCCATTTGTAAATATCCTATTCTGGTTGTAAGTTTGCCATATTCATTGCCATATTTTAGTTGGTGGTGGTTCACAGACAGAAAGCTTTCTAATGGTACCCTCATGGTGACATTTTTTAAACTGAAAGTAAAATAAAAGATATAGTTTCCTGTTGGTGCCCTCATTTGGGTACTATTTAAAATGAGTCAAAATGCCTTTTTTTCTGTTTTACTAGGTTTCTAGCTGTGATCTCATGTGGACTTTTTCCCTAGTAACAGTTTTTACTTCTAGTCTCTCTTTTATGTACTTTTTATGTTTAATCCATTTTTCAAAGAGGTTTTCTGCTTTTTCTGTTGAATGTATGTGGAAGATGAAGGCAGTCATCTTCCATTGTATGTTAGTATTATTGGTAAGAGAATAAAAAAGGTCTGACTGTGGGATTTAGAAGGCTGTGAGGGAGAAGGTATCTGCGACTGACTATGAGGTCTGCGTGGCCCGCACTAATTTTCTTCTTTGCGGTATAACAGATTTCATGCACAGGTAACTAGCAATCCAGTTGGTCAGTGTTTCTTGCCCATTTTATAAACAGAGTTCTTCTATGAAACATTGACTTCCTGAAAGCTGATCTTCTGAAAGGATGCAAAAAACAAATGCACAAAATTCAAAATTGTGAAAAACTCAGTTTAACTTGCTTTTACCAGTGGTGCAAGCTCCCCCAAACCCCCTACACCCCTTGGAGTTATATATACCAACTCCACACTTACACCAACTCAAAGAAGGGAGATACCTACCAAAACAAGTGAATCTTTGTCACCACACACTTGGAAACAACACCAGCAATGATTTCCTATGAGAAGTAGCATTTGGCGTTATGATGTTTTCTTTGTGCTACTGACACTTGAGCAATTTCTACTCAGCATCTATAGGGATGCCTATAAACAGAATTAGGGATTTCTAAAATGTGTTTTATTCTCTGATTATAAACAGAATTAAGGAATTCACTCAACAGAAGTGCAGTGTGCATTATCACACACACACACACACACACACACACACACACACACGCACACACACACACACACACACACACACACACACACACACACACACACACACACACACACACACACACACACACACACTCACAAAACCAGAGTATGCTCTTATCAAACAGTAAACCCCACTTCATGATGTCTCTTTTTTATTAACTTCACTTATTGAGCAATGACATGGGTACACACAGAATTATAGAAAAGAAAACAAACAATTTTTAGCATTTCTCTTGAACCCAATGTATTGTAAATATAAATTTAAATTAACATTGTCTCCAACAGTATAACATAAATTGCTCATCCTGATTTCCCTTAAACGTCACTCCTCCTGAACATTATTCATGTATTGTCCCCAAAAATTCCATTAAAAATAAATTACACAATTTGCTCCTTCCCTTTTGTAAACATCTCACCTCCAATTATTTTATCTCATTTACAGTAATCAATACTTCATTTATGGTTAGTTTAGAGTGTGAATTCTGTTTTCTAGTAATTGCTTTTTGGAGTAGAAAATTGCATCAAACTTAGCAAAGCTGTACAATAGCTAGGCAATTAAGATCTTATATACCAGCTCAAAAGAATTATTTCCTTAATTACATTCATATGGTCCCCCAACATTTGTGACAAACTACTATCTAGGGAATTTTGTAAACCTGCCAACTCATTATTTTCCCAAAAGCATGTTCCCATTTACCCCTCACTTTCCCATTATGCCTCGAACACGTTATCACCCTGAGAAAAAAATGTCTCTGGAGTATGCTTTGGGTTTAAACATATCTATGCAAACACTGGTAAAAATTGCAGATGTCCTTTCACTGTTCCTTTTCACTGCCTTTCCAGTATCTTTCTCAATCATTAGTAACCTGTTCTTGTTGATTGATTCATGCAATATTTTATATGCCCTACTAATTATCCCTTTTTAATGGTGGCAGCTTCTTTTCTAGATACTGTAACTAAAAAAATCAGCCAAAGCTAGTCTTTCACTCAGCACTCCCCTATTCTGTTCTCTTTGCCTATCCGTTATCAGTCTTTGATGGGGAGGGCAGTCTCGACCCTTCGTCTTGGCCTCATCCCATTCTGTTAACTATCTCTCTCTAATTATTTGTTCCCGGTACCTTGGATCCTTTGCTAATTTTCCCCAGAAAATTCCAGCCCAGCTTGCCTATTTTCTATACCCAAACCTGCAGTCATCACTACTGATATAATCTTTTTCCTTTCACGTGTTGGCTTGTTTCTTAGAATACTTCCTCCTAGTTTATAAATATAATATTTTGTATAGTTGTTATTTTACTTAAGGGCCTGCATCCAAAATGCTCCTCTCCCCTTGCTTCCAGAACTCCATCCCTCTCATTTCATCTTCATGCATTTCCACTTTGAATTGTAAGGTTCTTCTTGTGTTATGTATTTGATCCCCAAATGCATTTCATTAACTTTTACTCCTTCCATCCATCCATCCATGCTCACTAAAGTCTTTCGGCTTCTCCTGGTTAGGGGTTGCCACAGCAGATCACCAGTCCATTTATGACTGGCAGTAGATTTTTTTACGGTGTCGAGTTGCCAGCTTGGCACCCAATCTTCAGAGAAGGCACACACACAGTCACACACACACCTACCTGCCTGTCTTTTTTTAAAGTTTAGTCGATCTCAGGGAGGACATGCAGACTTTGCACAGAAGGTGCTCCAGCCAAGAATCAAACCAGAAAGCCTCTTGCTGTGAGACGACAACGCTAACTGCTGCACCACCGCGGCTAACTATGCTCACTAATCACATCTAACTGCTGCACCACCATGGCTAACTATGCTCACTAATCACATCTAACTGCTGCACCACCATGGCTAACTATGCTCACTAATCACATCTAACTGCTGTAGCAACCGTATGAACAGCCTTTACCATCCATGAAGTTTGCCTGACAAGTAAGGGCAGGGAAGCAGATCGTCAGGTCTTTCTTCCACATCATGTACAAACATGCACAAACATGCTCACATGCACACACACACATACATACACACACACACACACACACACACACACACACACACACACACACACACACACACACACACACACACACACACACACACACACACACACAAGCAAACACATTGCATGCACACCTAAGGAAAATTTGGAGTCACCAAACATCATACCACATGTCCTCAGGAAGTGGGAAGAAACTGAAGTACCCAGAGGAATCCCACACGAACACAGGGAGGACATGCAGACTCTGCACAGAAGATATCCTAGCAAAAAATTGAACTTGAGAACCTCTTGCTGTGAGATGATGCTACCCACAAAACCACTGTGTCATTCCATCTGATGTAAATATGTGGGTCTGTAGATATATATACATATATATATGTATATGTGTATATATATATATATATATATATATATATATATATATATATACACACACACACACACACACACACACACACTATATATATATATATATATATATATATATATATATATATATATATATATATATTTATACATACATATATATGGGTCCACTTTGTAATTTTGAAAGTGCAAAATCTCGAGTTTCAAATACCAGTCCCAAAATCTCGAGATTTTGGAATATCGAAACCACAAAGTGTAAAAAAAAATAAATAAAAATACTAAAAACTGTTTTTGCAGAGGGGCAAGCCCCCTTCAGCCCCCACGTGGGGGGCTTCACCCCCCCTGCAACTTAAATATACCATCTCCAAGATCGCACTACAGTGGAGAGAATGGTAAGCGTAACCGGAGTATTACCATTCTCTTCACTGTAGCGGTGATCTCGGAGAAGGTATACTTAAGTTGCAGGGGGTATGGGGGGTGCAGCCCCCATGTGGGGAGTGCAGGGGAGCTTGCTCCCCTGCAAAAACATTGTTTTAGTTAGTTTTTTTTTTGCACCACTTTGTAGTTTTGAGATTCCAAAATCTCGATGTTTTGAGTTCAATGTATCAAAACTTGAGATTTTGGGCTTTTGAAATTACAAAGTGGACCCATATATATATATATATATATATATATATATATATATATATATATATATTTATATATATATATATATATATATATATATATATATATATATGCATATATAATATATATATATATATATATATATATATATATATATATATATATATACATATATTTATATATATAAGTTTGCTGTATTATATAGTATCTGCACTTAAAATTTTACCTGGTCGAAAATTAATTGAAAATCTGTTGTTTGTTTGTTTACTTTAACTATTGAGGCTGCCCACTAAAGTGTGCTAGCCTGTGTAACTGATTTAATGCTGCCTTCTGTATTTCTGGGTGTTTCCTATCTAAAAACAAAAAAAACAGAAAAATAATCCTTGTTTTCCCGCCTCTCCTCGACTAGTTTAGACCAGTTTACAGGCTTTGCTGTATTCTGGGCTGTGGTGTAGTTCCTGTGTTGTCCATTACCTTACTTGGATAAGAAGGAAGTTTCTTTGCTCACCAGTGGGAGTGGGGAGCCTTGAGCAGCCTATCTGTCCCTGAAGGAGTGACCTCAGCACAAGAGCTGTAGTAATTTGTTGTTTTGGACCATTTCTAGCTCTTTTGAAGTTCCCTGTTTAAAATCCGCATTTGCACGGCTTTGTGCGATTGTGCGCATAGCGCAGCACCGGTTAAACTTTTTCTGGCTCCGCCAAGTCTGCTCTTCAAATTTTCCCTTAGAAAGCTCTACTCTTAGAATAACCAGTCTACTCGTTATATTCTAAGCATAGCACTTGTTCTCTAAGCTTCTCTTCTAAGCAAGCACTCTCAAACTCAAGTAGCACTACATCCACCTACCACCCCAACCACTTCCCTTAAAGGCACAGCACTCTCTTATAATATTCTGGCATGTCGAGTGGTAGATTGCTAGCATCTTCTCCTGTTCAGCTGGGTAATCTGGGAATCTTGAGACAATGCTATAATTGTCTCATGTACACAGACAACCCTCTCCTCCTCCCAACAAACACAAATACATGTGAGAGATGCAACTATATAGCCAAACTGGAGGCTAAACTCTCTCAACTCAGGACTGGCAAGACCAGACAGGAGGAGAAGGTAACCACACACACAATAAACCCAGTCACACATAGACCTACCCCAACTGCAAATCAAGCACATAATAACACAAAAACATACTCGGAGGCGCTATTAAAAAACTTACCAAAACAACAGAGGCTCCCAAAGCAGACACCCAAAAATCCACCACCTCAAAACATAAAACATGCAACACATACTTCAATAAATCGGTGTGTCAATAAATCACAGCCCTTAAGGCCAAACACTATGCCTGATACACTAGTGATAGGTGACTCTACAGTCAGACACACTGACGTCCCACTTACCAGGCTGAGCAAGGAGAGGGTAACGGTAAGCTGCCTATCGGAGGCTAGGATCCGCCATATAACAGACGCACTCAGGTCACTCAAAAGCACGTACAAATATGACTCTGTCATTGTCCATGCTGGCGTGAATTACCTGAGACGTACCTCCTTGGACTACATGAAAAGAGACATAGAGGAGCTCTCTGATTATGTAGCCCAGGCTGGTATGACCCTGACCCTGAGCAGCATCCTGCTCTCACCAAGAATGATGCCACAATACAAAGACAAGATGATCAGCTTTAATAATTGGCTCAATTACTGGTGTCATTCTAGGGGGATCCAATGTCTGTCTGCCTGGCATGACATGCTGGATAAGCCACGCTGCTTCGCAAGGGACGGCTTGCACCTGTCACCATTGGGCTTCCGGATATTGGCTAAGGCTCTTGCCACCCCCATAGTGCCTTTTTTAGGCAAGGCTCAAAAGACGAACCCACCTCCTTAGAAAACAAAAATGGAAAAAAATTAAGGGTAATGCTGCTCAACACCAGAAGTCTAAATCTCAAGATGCAGGCTCTCGAAGCACTCCTCAGTATGGAGAACATCGATGTCTGCGCTGTAACCGAGACCTGGTTCAAGGCTCCTGAGAGCACCCCAGTGCTACCAGGCTTTACCTCGTATCATGCTTTTCGGCTCCAAAACCCGGGCCGAACCACAAAGGGAGGGGGAGTGTCCATATTCATCAAGGATACCCACACCTCTAGGTTAGTGGCAACTCATGAAGCATCGGAGACCATCCAGGTGCAGCTAACCGTAGGCAAAACTGCTATACAATTGGTTGCATGTTACAGACCACCCTCCCAATCTCAAGAACCCCACTCAGACTTCCTGAAGACATTGGAAGATATGAATGTCTCACCAAATACCATCATATTGGGAGACTTCAACTACCCTAACATAGACTAGGTGCACTATTCTAGCCCTAACACCTTAGCCCAAAGGTTCCTGGAATTCATAAACTCAAATGCAATGGAACAGCTAGTCACCTCTCCCACAAGGGGGGATAATATACTAGATCTGATCATCACAAACATGGGGACAAAATGCTCCACACCGGAAGTATTCCCCTCACTGGTGAGATCTGACCACAAACTAATCACCCTGGATATACATTTACCACCTCCACCCCCAGCACAAAAGACTACAGTGAGAAACTTCTCAAAAGCTGACTTTACACTTCTCAAGACTGAGATGGTATCATTTAAGCCCACAGGGCCAATGGAAACCACATCCCACAATGCTGAATCCTACACAAATGTTTTCTGCGGACATCTCCAAGAATGCATGGATCGTGCAATCCCAAATAAAACCAAGATCCTCTCCACCAAAGGAAAGCGTCCTGTCTGGTGGACCCCAGCCATAAACAAATTGTATAACAAAAGAAGGAAGCTACTGCAAGACAGAGCAAAATCCCATAAAGGGAAGACATCTCTGATCAGCACTAGTAGAAAGCTACGTTCTCTCATAAAAACATCCAAGGCCAACTT
The DNA here is from genome assembly GCF_019279795.1 of Protopterus annectens. Classification (NCBI taxonomy): domain Eukaryota; kingdom Metazoa; phylum Chordata; order Ceratodontiformes; family Protopteridae; genus Protopterus; species Protopterus annectens. The sequence continues at coordinate 1,150,587,994 of NC_056747.1, read as the reverse complement.
TGAGAGAAAAATCGCCAATGACACTAAAGATAACCACAAGGCATTCTTCAGTTATGTTATAAACCTGGGCGGAAACCCTCAGATATGCTCAGAGTTAGTACACAACGACAAAAAATTTACCGAACCCACAGATATTGCCAACATTCTGGCAGACAGATTCAGTGCAAATTTCTCCCCTCCCTCACCTCCAAAGAAGAAATACTCATCCCAGCTGAATGTAACCTCCCTGTCATCTCTGATGTCCAGGTGAGAACCGCCCTCAGCAAAGCAAAAAACACAGCATCTATGGGACCCGATGGTATCCCCAGCTGCGTGATACGTGAACTCCAAGAGCAGCTAAACCCGCATATAAAAATGTTATTTAACCTTAGCCTTACTACAGGATATGTACCTGAACACTGGCGTACAGCAGCAGTGGTCCCACTCCACAAGGGAGGCTCCACTACAGACCCTGGGAACTACCGCCCCATAAGCTTGACCAGCCTGGTTTGCAAAGCTATGGAAAGAATTATTATGGAACTCATAAACAACGACATTAGGGACCTACAGACACTTGATCCCACCCAGTTCGGCTTTGTAAAGGGAAGATCCTGCCTTTTGAACCTGGTTGACTTTTTCGAAACAGTCACTAGCGCCATTGATGAGGGCAAGGCAGTCCATACAGCCTACCTGGACTTGGCTAAAGCCTTCGACACAATACCCCACTCGGGGAACATAGATAAGCTAAACAGCTTAAATGTAAATCCATATGTCACAAGATGGGTTGCAAACTGGCTAAAGAACAGAACCCATAAAGTCAAGATTGTGGGAGCCATATCAGACTCAAAGCCAGTCACAAGTGGTGTCCCACAGGGCTCTGTCCTGGGACCCCTCTTGTTCGGCATTTACTTCTCAGATGTGAAAGCAAACATGGGAGGGTTGTGGCTGACAAAGTTCGCAGATGACTGCAAACTAGGTGCCATAGTCGATACACCAGCTGACGCATGCATCCTACAGAAAGGCCTCACCGAAACGGACAACTGGTGCCGGAATCATGGCCTTACACTGAATGCCAAGAAATGTATAGTCATCCTCTTTGGGAAAAACAAAGTACCCGCAAATTATCACATAGACAGTAACCCACTGAGTACCGAAAAAGTAATCAGAGACCTGGGGACCCAGGTTGATAGTGACCTCTCATTTGACACCCACGTTGCCAAAGTGGTTAGAAAGACTTTCTACCTTGCCCACCTTATCATGAAGGGGTTCACATCCAGATCAAAGGAGGTCATCGTGCCCCTGTACTCCTCCCTTATCAGGCCCATGATTGAGTACAATGCCCCATTTGGTATGTACCTCACCCGGCACTTACAACAGCTGGAGAGACCCCAGAAGTACCTCACCAAGAGGATCAAGGGTCTCCAACATATGTCATATGCTGCCAGGCTAAAGAAACTCCAGCTCTATTCAGTAGCATACCGCCTGCTCAGAGGTGATCTGTGCCTGATGTACAAGGCCATGTCCAACCAGGAATTGATGAACATGCTCCACCTCAAAAAATCCAAATCCATAAGAACCACGAGAGCCAAAGATTTAAACCTCAGTGCAAACATGAATAGAACATGCTGGAGGGACAGATTCATAACTCAGAGGCTTCCCATACTCTGGAACAGAATCCCAGTCCATGTTAGGCAGAGCCCCTCACTGACTCTCTTCAAGAGAAATCTTGACGAGTGGATGGGAGATTGTAGGTTTACCCTGGGGGTCACCCCTGTGTCGCTACTTGACAGAGGCACAGTAAACTAATTTTAATAAGTAAGGGGGTCTTCAATGTGTCACTACTAGACAAAGGCACAGTATTCTAAATTTATTCTACACACCTTAGTACCACTACATGGGGTGGCGAAAGCCACATCTCTAGGGCTAGGCTTGCAAATGCCCCAGGGCAGATAGCCTAGTACTAAACTATGAAACTATATATATTACGCATGTGTGTGTGTGTGCTTATATATATATATATATATATATATATATATATATATATATATGTGTGTGTGTGTTTATATATATATATATATATATATATATATATATATATATGTGTGTGTGTGTGTATTGAGTTGTGCAGTTTACAGTTGTATTTCTTATTCATTTAGTTACATTTTTGTTTTATCAGTCATGCTAAATAATTTTCACACTTCTTTGTCAATTTTAGAGTATTTAAATTCTGATTGGTTCCTTAGAATATCAACCTGAGGTGTATTTCCTAACTATAGATGTTAAAGATCTATACACAGTGATCCCTCAGGATTTAGGCACACAATGGGTAAGGGAATTTTTGCACAGTAAAAAAGCAAATGATAACATCATTTATATAATCGAGACTTTACTCGAAATGGTCTTGAAGAATACTTTTATGTTGTTCGAGGGTATGTTTTACCTGCAGAAAACTGGTGTGGCCATGGGTTCTCCATGTGGTGCTAGTTTCGCCAATGCCACCATGGCTTATTGGGAAAACAACTTGTTGTTTAAAGATCAACTATTTCAAAACAATGTCACCTGGTATACAAGATACCAGGATGACATGTTTTGTATTTGGAATGGAGAACTGTCCATGATACCAGTTTTTATTGACAACATTAACAGGACCACAAGTTTCCTAAAGTTTACTTATAATATAGGTGTAACTGCGATCAACTATTTGGACATTTGGTTAGTCAATGATAAGTCTAATAGTAGATATAAAAGCTCTATATATAGGAAACCGACGTATTCAAACTGTTTCCTTCATTTTACTAGCAATCACCCATACCAACAAAAGAAAGCGGTGGTCAAAGGCCAGATGGTGAGGGCCGCCCGTATGATTTCAGATGAAGAAGACTTTGAGACTGAATGTGACCAACTTTGTAACATGTTTATTAAAAGAGGCTATCCTAGTCAACTTGTTTGCAACACAAAAAAAGAAGTAGTTTTCAAGCGTAATGTTGGTTATTTTATTCCTTTATTAAAAGGACAATCAAGCTCACCTTCTCATTCAGTCCTTAATGGATCGGTTAGTCTATTTGATGAATTCCTAAATAAAAAAGCTGGTAATGTAAGTTATCAAACCAGCTTTTTGTATACATTCTCTTTAGATTTCTGGTCTATTAGAGAGGTAATAAACAAAAATTGGGACCTCATTAAAAATGACGATTCCCTTTCTAGAATTTTTGGTTCTAGCCCCAGAATAGTATACAGACGTGGTCAAAATCTTAAAGCCATTTTAGAGAGCAACATTAACAGTAGGAATTCTTATGGGAGAATTAATGGGACGTCCAAATGTGGTTCATGTCCACAATGTAAACATATTCTGGTTGGCAACCAGGTGGTTTTGAACCATAACACATATAAAATAAAAGGAAAATTTAACTGTGAATCTAAAGGTGTAACTTATGTTGCTTGTTGTGACTCATGTAATGTGTTTTATATTGGGAAAACGGGGAGACGTTTTAGGCAGCGAATATACGAGCATTGTTATGCAATAAAGAAGAAAGATTTTAATAATGCCTTAGCCAAGCACTGCTCTGAATTTCCCGCACACACCTTTAGGTTTACAGTTTTACAACAGAGAATTGAGAATATTCGAGGGGGTCCTTGGCAGATTTTGCTCGAAATAGATGAACTGAAGTGGCAAGTGCGAACGAGGGCTCATATGCCCCCAGGGATTAATGATAGTATTTCCATTAAATGTCTGTTAAAACTTCTAACTTTGAATAGATAAAAATTAAACACAATGTAAACATATAAAGTTTTTGTACTTAATAGCTTAACCAGGAATTAAAGGTTTGTTAATGCAGCGTTTGTGTAATTAGGTATTTTTTAGTCCTTCTATTTACACAACAGAGAACCAGGGAATTCATAAGTATTTTTATGAATTCAACTTATTTAGTATGAATTTCATTAAGTATTTTAAGTAGAGTATGTTGTTATTAAATTTGTATAATTTAGTTTTTAATATGTACACATATTAAAGTGTGTTTTTAAACACAAGATGAGATAGGACTGCACATTGCTTTGTTTATTTTTTCCTGTTTTATAAGTTAATGAGTTATAACTTGTTACATAAAAGTAGGCTGTGATAACATGTTGTTATGATTACTAACAACACTGCTTAATTGATGGCATCACTAACTTGATTAGATAAAAGGCATTGGTTTATCATATTTTAACTGTTTGTCTGAAGAAGGCTAGGCATTGCCCTAGCTGAAAGTGTAATTTATAATAAATAGCACTAACTCTTTTTGGCCGACTTTTATTGTGTTCCGTTCCAGTTCAACAGTTCGTTGTTTGTGGATTTTTGGTGTTCTGAATTCTGATTGGTAATTAAGCCAAAATCAGGTCTTCAAAGCTACTTTTCTTTGTCTACATATTTCAAAAGACATATTTTTCTATAAGCACTGTTTTTTATAACTCAATATGTTAATAATATGCTGGACGGTTACAAAGAACTATTACATTAGCTTTTCAAGTTTGTTATGCATTTAAAGGCATATTATCATGTAATTAACAAAATTTGACCAACTAATGCTTTTGTTCACTACATTAAAGAATATTTGAAGAAGTCTAGGCATAGAAGCACTTAGCAGGAATAGAGTTTATTAAAGAAGGTACCAGAATCTCTGACTCATTTTTTTTAATACAGTTATGTGCTACTATAAAACAAAAATGGCATTGGGTGTAACAAAAACCAACCAAGGACCAAAAACACATTGTGCCAACAGAAGGACAAATCAAACTCCAATAGCATAGAAAAGTTTAATCACCGCTTTTGTAAAAACTTCTTCAGAATGAATACACAGTAAAATCAAAACTGTTTAAATACACCATCTCAGTTAACAGAAACCAATCATTCAATTAATAAAATTTAACAAGACCTTGTTATAATGTTAACTTCCTTTCTTCTAAAAAACACTTAATATTAGTACTTTCATTCAGTCCAGGTAGACTGTCAGCACCCAGTCTTATTTGCCATAACGTTTCCCTTCTTTCAACCCTATTTTTGATGCCCCCCTCACAAATCTTTGCTAACATACTCTAAAATTGCAAAGGAAAACTTTTTAAACATAGTACACTCCAAAGTGTGCCAATATAAAGCATTATTATTGTCTTTGGCTTTAATGGCATAACAGTAATCTTTTATACATTTGCTGAGCTGTCTGGTGGTCATACCTATATAAAATGCCATACAACCAGAGCACCGAGCAATGTATACCACATGAGATGTATTACAAGTAAACCTACCATGCAAAGCAATAGTGCAATCTACATGTGTTAAACTAATAAATGGGCCTTCATAGATAAACCTGCAGGCAGAACAATTTAAACATTTATAAATACCTTTTGGTTTATCTGATTGAGGGTGAAGGACAGCAGTACTATCATGTTGTAATAAATTCTTTAAACTGCCTGATTTTTTAAAAACAAAACTAGGAACCTTCCCCAAAATACTTGACAAATCACTATTACCACTAATACTTTTCCAATTATCAGTGATAATGTTTTTAATCATAATGTTATCTACAAAAATATCCACAACACATTTAGGCTGACTAAGTGGAAAATCTTTACCTGAATCATCAGTTGCTGTTTTAATTAACTGTTAAACCATGAACCAAAATAGGTGGAAAATCTACAGATCTCCTATTAGAGATCTCAGATACTAAATTATGTAATAAAACTTCTGGATATCCTCTTGCTAAAAATAAACCTGTAATGAATGCTGTTTCAATAAAGAAATTTTTATCACTACTGGTTAACCTGGAGGCTCTTATGTACTGTCCTTTCGGAATGTTCCATCTCATAAAAGCAGGGTGATTGCTCTGATAGTCTAGACAATTATTTACATAAGTCTCTTTCCTATATATCTTGCTGGAAAAACGTTTTTCTACTGTATGCCAAGACAGGACCATATCTATATAGTTAACCTGGTGCCCTAAATGGCTTAACTTAAATTTCAAGAAATTACTACTTCTGTTAAGCTGTTCTAAAAAAGTGTCTGTCTTATTTTTAGATCCCTTTATAATAAAAATCAAGTCGTCAATAAAACAACAATAAAGCAGACACCATTCACAAAACAACTATAAAACAAAAATGGCACTGGGTGTAACAAAAACCAACCAAGAACCAAAAACACACTGTGCCAACAGAAGAACAAGTCAAACTCCAATAGCATAAAAAAGTTCAATCACCGCTTTCGTAAAAACTTCTTCAGAATGAATACACAGTAAAATCAAAACTGTTTAAATACAGTTCATCTCAATTAACAGAAACCAATCATTCAATTAATAAAATTTAACAAGAACTTGTTATAATGTTAACTTCCTTTCTTCTAAAAAACACTTAATATTAGTACTTTCATTCAGTCCAGGTAGACTGTCAGCACCCAGTCTTATTTGCCATAAGGTTTCCCTTCTTTCAACCCTATTTTTGACACACACCCCCCCCCCTCGCAAATCTTTGCTAATATACTCTAAAATTGCAAATTGCTACTGCTTAGATAAAAGGCTTACAGGAATAAATGTTTTTTATTTATCTGAAATTCATGGTATAGCTGTCACAACTCTGTGTGATACTTCTGTTTCTCCTGCTGCAAGTTCTGGATGACCAACAGCAGGGTAAATGACTATTCACCAAAAGAGTGGGTCTGTTTTTTTTAATCATATTAAAGAGTAAACATGACAGACATTTTTATTAAATTACATCATATTTACAATGAAGAAAACCGTTGCTAAGGAAAGATGTAGCAAAAAATCAGCCTTTACATCTGAAGGTGCAGGGTGAATGTAAGTAACTTGGTATTAACTGCCGTATTTAATAAAATAAATCACATTTTCATGAAAAGGTCCAGTACAGTGGTTTAGAGAATACACTTCATACATACAGAGAACGTACTTCAACACCCTTTCAGATTGTTTTACATCTTGGGCATGAAATCTGTTTGATAAGGTACTTTGAAAAGTACCTAAAGCAGAGAAGGCTTACAAGGATAATTTAAATCTGAAAGCTAACACTATAAATTCTAAAGTTTTATTTCCTCTTCAAATAATACTATTGAGACAATACCGTCCTTGAAATCATATTCCTAAAGTTAGATTATTGAGGTTTAATAATGTGTGTGTCAGTGCAAACTGGTCAGAATAAAAAAAAAAAATATATATATATATATATATCTATATATATATATATATATATATATATATATATATACATAAAAAAATAATTTCCCTTCAAAAATTATTCATAGTAGTTTCATCAGTGCACAAGCTAGACTGTAAGTACCAGATCACAGCCTAACCTATTTGCAGTCCTATAGTATAAAACTATGGAGAACCCAGAATTACTCATGGTAAAAAAACAGTCATTTACTTCTTTTTATATAAACATCTATATGGTGTCAGCTTCCTAATAACCACAGCTATGGCAATTACCTGGTGTGCCAGTGTAAAATATTTGAAATAAGGAAACTAATTTATTATTTTTCTATCATTGCTAATATTCCGAACATTAAAAAAAATGGACCATCTCTCCCCTCTGCCTTTGCACTCCAGACCCACTGGCTCATAACACCCCACTCAGAGTTATAACTCAAAACTGCAGGTCTAACATATTCCTCTGTTTGCCTTTACAGCCACATTCCTTGTCCCTAAACTGTGTACCAAAAGAACTACTACAATGTACAGGTATTTAGGCAAATGCATACAACCTCACCAGAGTTTAGTTGTTTTGGCTTTCAAGATTCAATTTTCAAAACACCTCATCTGTAGATCCAAACCATCTCTGACATATACAATCGTCACTGCAACATTTTCCCAGAAAAGTGTTTTACAGTTGTCGTCGTCAATTCTCTTTTTCAGATTTTAATATGGGATTGGGTTGTCACATCAACATTAGTCGATGTCACAGAAACTGTACAGAAGTATCCAAGTGAACACATTATGACATCTTTTTACCAGCTTATTTCATAAGCTAGTCCCATACAATGGATGCACTTAGATTTGAGACATTATATTTAAAATTATTATGAGTTATCAGCATAGGTTTGGTTTTACAAATGTGTGGACACATGCACACACACAGATATACACACACACACACACACACACACACACACACACACACACACACACACACACACACACACACACACAATATTTGCAATGTGTGCTGGTTTGACATAAAACTGATCAAATGCTCTGGATAACATAATGAATGAAACAGCAGTAAATCTTTTACTACCTCAAGACCATATGCTTTTCTTTCATGGGTCGACTGCTTTATATTGAAGTATAAAACAAAGCATGTGTTTCTGTTGCATCGTCTCCTTAATTAACACTTTAACATGCAAAACATGGCAGGAAAATTGAAGACATTAGAAGAAGCTGAACATTGAAATAGAAGGGAAGATAATCAAAGATGCTAACAGCTTCAAGTATCTGGAAAGGATGGCTGAGGAGAGGGTAAGTCTGAATGAGAAGGTTAAAACCTGAATCAGAAGTACTGCAGACAAATGACATAATGTCAGGGGTAGTGTGGAACAGGGGAATGCCAAAGAAACTAAAATGTAAAGTATACAAGGCAGTGACATAATCACTACTACGCTGTGGTACAGAAACATGGGCAGTGAAAGAAGAGTGGATGAGAAAGCTACAGGTAATGGAGAAGAAGTGCCTGAAATGGGTGGTAGGAAGTGCATTGTGGGAAAGATGAAGAAATGAGGGATATAAGAGTAGAAGCCAAAGTATCCGTATTTGCAGAAAAGGTCAAGGAGCACAAATTATGGTGGTTCAGTCACATGTGCAGGAAAGCAGAAGATGATTTGATGAAGGAGATTTGGGAGAGACAGGAAGAAGGCAAGAAGAAACAAGGACATCCAGCGAAGTGATGGAAGGATTGCTTGAGAGAAGACCTACTGCAGTCAGGCACGATGGTCGAAGATGGTAGGAGAGCGGCACTGAATCAAAATAGTTGGCCACAGTTCATGTGACACCCTGACTGCATGTAGAGAATTGCAGAATAAGGTGGTTCATGATGATGCCAGTAATGCAAACTGCAAATACATATTTACAGGTGTGGTAATGCATAAAGTGTGTGCATGGCACAGATACTGTTACATGCTCACGGGTTTTTTTGGCCCTCAGGCTTGTACCTTCTAGTGTCCCTTGTCATGGAGTATGGGGTTATAATCATACCCTATAGACACACACACACACACACACACACACACACACATATACATATACATACATATATACATATGTGTGCATGTGTTTGTGTACAACCACAATGTAAGCAAAGACAACATACACTGCATTAGTTCATAGGTTCATAGGTAGATACTAGGCTATCTGCCCTAGGGCATTTATAAGCCTAGCCAGAGTGTATTTGGCTTCCGCCTCCCTATTAGATTAGCCTACTGTGCCTCTGTAAAGTAGGTCACAGAAGGTACCCTTTTAAGATTAGTTTACTGTGCCTCTGTCTAGCAGGGACACAGAAGAGAACCCAGGGGTGAATTTGCAATTTCTCATCCACGCGTCTAGATTTTGCTTGAAGAGGGTCAGCGGGGGGCTAAGTCTAACATGAATTGGGATTCTATTCCAGAGTGAGGGGAGCCTCTGGGAAATGAATCTGTCCCTCCAGCATGTCCTATTTATTTTTGTGCTGAGGTTTAGGTCCCTGGAGTGTGTAGCTCTAAGGGACTTGGATTTTTTGAGGTGGAGCATGTCCATTAATTCTGGGTTTGACATGGCTTTATACGTCAGGCATAGATCGCCTCTGAGTAGGCGGTAAGCAACTGAGTAGAGCTGGAGTTTCTTTAGTCGAGCTGCATAGGACATCTGTTTGTAGCCCATGATCCTCTTGGTGAGGTACTTTTGGGGTCTCTCCAGTTGCTGCAGGTGTCGGGTAAGGTACATCCCAAAAGGGGCATTGTATTCAATTATGGGCCTGATGAGTGACGAGTAGCGGGGCACAATGACCTCTCTTGATCTAGATGCGAACCCTTTCGTGATAAGGTGGGCTATATAGAAGGTCTTTCTAACCACTTTGGCAACATGATTATCAAAGGAGAGATTAATATCTACGTTGGTCCCCAAATCTCTAATTACTTCTTCCGTACTTAATGGATTACCACCTATGTGGTAATTTGTGGGCACCTTGTTTTTCCCAAAGGGGATGACTATGCACTTTTTAGCATTTAGCTTGAGGCCGTGGCTCTGGCACCAAGCATCCGTCTCTGTGAGACCCTTTGGAGGTTGCTTGTGTCAGCTGGAGATTTGATTATGGCCCCCAGTTTGCAGTCATCTGTGAACTTTGTCAGCCATAATCCCTCCGTGTTAGCCTGAACCTCAGAGAAGTATATACCAAACAAGAGAGGTCCCAGAACTGAGCCCTGTGGGATGCCACTTGTAACTGGTTTGGATGCGGACATGGCACCTGCGATTCTGACCATGTGGGTTCTATCTCTGAGCCAGTTTGCAACCCATCTTGTGATATAGGGGTTGATATTTAAGCTGGTAAGCTTATTTATGATGCCCAAGTGGGGTATTGTGTCGAAGGCTTTTGCAAGGTCCAGGTAGGCTATGTGGACTACCTTGCCCTCATCTATGGCTTTGGTAACTGTTTCAAAGAAATCAACTAGGTTTAAGAGGCAAGATCTGCCCTTAACAAAGCCGAATTGAGTAGGGTCCAGTGTCTGGAGGCTCCCAATGTCTTTGTTTATGAGTTCCATGATAATACGCTCCATAGCTTTACAGACCAGACTAGTCAGGCTTATGGGGCGATAGTTTCTGGGGTCCGTTGTGGCACCACCTTTGTGGAGTGGGACCACTGTAGCTGTACACCATTCTTTGAGTACATATCCTGTAGTAAGGCTAAGTTTGAACAGTGACTTAATGTGAGGGTTCAGTTCTTCTTGGAGCTCGTGTAAGACACAGTCTGGGACATCGTCCGGTCCCATAGATGCTGTGTTTTTTGCTTTGGAGAGGGCAGCTTTCATCTGTGCATCTGTGATGTCAGGGAGGTTACATTCAGTTGGGATAGGCATTTGCTCCTTTGGGGGGGAAGGGCGGGAGAAGTTTGCGCTGAATCTGTCTGCCAGGATGTTGGCTATGTCTGTAGGTTCGGTATATTTTGTACCATTATGCAACAATTCAGAGCATATCTGGGAGTTTCCACCCATGTTCCTGACATAACTAAAGAAGGCCTTGTGATTATCTTTAGTGTCTAGGGCAATTTTTCTTTCAAAACTGGCCTTTGATGATTTTATGAGGGATCAAAGTTTCTTGCTAATACTGATCAGAGATGCCTTCCCTTTTTGGGATTTTGCTCTGTCATGTAGTAGCCTCCTCCTTCTGTTGTATAACTTATTTATGGCCCAGGTCCACCAGACTGGTCTCCTGTTTTTGGAGGAGTGAGTCTTGGTTTTATTTGAGATAGCACGATCCATGCATTCCTGCAGGTGCTCATAGAATGCATTTGTAAAGGATTCTGCAGATTGGGCTGTATTATCCTCTGGCCCAGGGACTTTGAAGGACTCCACCTCAGTCTTGAGAAGTGCAAAGTTGGCTTTTGAGAAATTCTTTACAGTGATTTCCTTGTCTGGGGGTGGGGACGAGATATGGATGTCCAGGGAAATTTGTCCATGGTCTGATCTTACCAGTGAGGGGTTTACCTCTGGTGTGGAACATAGAGTCCCCATGTTGGTGATGACCAGGTCCAATATGTTGTTCCCTCTTGTGGGAGTGGTGACCAGTTGTTCCATTCCGTTAGAGTTTATAAATTCAAGGAACCGTTGGGCGAGGGTGTTTGAGCTTGAGTAGTTTTCCCAGTCAATGTTTGGGTAGTTGAAGTCACCCAATAACATAGTGTTTGGAGAGACCTTCATATTCTCCAGTGTTCTCAGGAATGCCAAGTGGGGTTCCTGTAATAGGGAGGGTGTTCTGTAGCAGGCTACAAACTGAAAGGCAGCTTTGCCTGCTGTTAGTTGCACATGGATGGTTTCCGATGCTTCGTGCAGTGCCACTAACCTGGAGGTGTAGGTATCTTTGATGAATATAGATACTCCCCCTCCTTTTGTGCTTCGGTCTGAGTTTTGGGGCTGAAACGCATGGTATGAGTTATAACCTGGTAGTGCTGGGGTGCTCTCAGGAGCCTTGAAACAGGTTTCTGTTACTCCACAGACATCGATTTTCTCCAAACTGAGGAGAGCCTCGAGTGCGTGCATCTTGAGGTTTAGACTTTTGGCATTGAGTAGCATTACCTTTAGTTTTTTTATCCTTGGGTTGTCTATGGAGGTGGGTTTGTCCTTTGAGCCTTGCCTAAAAAAGGCACTACGGGGGTGGCAAGAGCCTTGGCCAGTATACGAAAGCCTAAGGGTGACAGGTGCAAGCTGTCCCTAGCGAAGCAACGTGGCTTGTCGAGCATGTCATCCCAGGTTGACAGACACTGGATCCCCTTTGAATGACACCAATACTTTAGCCAATTGTTGAAACTGATCATTTTGTCTTTATACTGTGGCATCATTCTTGGTGAGGGCAAGATGCTACTCAAGGTCAGGGTCATACCAGCCTGGGCTACATGATCAGAGAGCTCCTCTATGTCTCTTTTCATGTAGTCCAGGGAGGTACGTCTCAGGTCATTCACACCAGCATGGACAATGATGGAGTCATACTTGTACTTGCTTTGGAGTGACCTGAGTGCTTGCGTTATGTGGCGGATCCTGGCACCCGACAGGCAGCTTACAGTGACCTTCTCCTTGTTCAGTCTGGTGAGCGGGACATCAGTGTGCCGGACAATAGAGTCCCCTATAGCAAGTGTATTTGGTGTGTTGTTTGGCCTTAAGGGCTGTGACTGTGAGGCACACTGATTTTGTGAGATATGTGATTTGTGGGTATTGTTGAGGGGTGGCTGTTGCTTGGATATCTGCTTAGGAGGTCTTTGCTGTTTAGGCAGATTTTTATTTAGAGCCTCCGAGTATGTTTTTGTGTGTTTATGTGTTGGGTATGCAGATGCAATAGGTCTGCATACCCAACACATAAACACTTATTTGCACTTCTGTGCAGTCAATATTAAAGTTCACATGCATATTACATATGAATTCTGTTTGTTACATTACCCCTTTAAATACTCCAAAAAAGTTACACTGTCCCCATTAATTACACCCAACATTTGGAGAAGTGCAGTGTAAGGCTTCTTATTCTACTTCATGAGTTGCCATTTAGCTGAGTGTCACTCTCAGATCCTTTTCTTTCTCACTCCTCCCTAGGGTTACAGCTTCCAATGTATTTTCTCAGGAACTACCCCACACAAATCAGAACTTTGTACTGGTATGTGTTAAATGCAACCTGTCATCGATTCAGTTACCCTACTAACAACACTGGACCTCACTCGAGACTGACCCGCCAAAATTTATCACTGCTTCAATCCTTGTATCATTGGCAAATGCATTAATTTTTTTCTCCAGACCCTAATGTAACAGTTGGCACAGACATGTTAAACAGGCTCAGACCCAGTTCTAAACTTTATGGTACTGCACAAAGTTGCTAGACAAGATTGTGGGTCCTTTTTTCAGCCATGATAATATATGCAAACAATGGAGAGTCAATAAACTCCATTTATAAAAACGTATAAAACACCATTTATAACAAAGTATAAAACTCCATTTATAACAAAGTATAAAACTCCATTGTAACAAAGTCTAAGTGCTGCAGTATACATTTTGACAATCTGAAATGATACAGTAAGTAATAGATAAATTAATTAAAAAAACAGGGAACATAGTAAAAAATAAGAAATTATAACTATAAGATTAACAAGTTATGTATGTGAAATTTAGAATATAAACAAAGGAGAAATAAGGAATTTAAGTAAATAAATTGTTGCTGTAAGGTGGAGACTTAATAAGGGTATAAGAAAAAAGGATGTGATATAGCAAAAGTAAAAGATTAATAAATAAAAAGAAAGGGGATTGACTTTCATTGCATCATCCATTTATACATCTGTGTAATCATTTTGGATCCTGTGTTCATTCTTTAATTTCTCTGCTGGATTCCTCTGACATACTGACTAAATTCATAGTAAGAAACGTCATCCTGCTGCAACCTTCTTTAGATGAAAGGAAGACTAACATGTTTGTAATTGATATGCCCTTTCCTAGACTTACATTTGAAAAGTAAACTACCATTGTTAACTCCAAATCCTGCAACATCTATCTAGTTATAAGGATACACTGTAGACTTCTGCGGACAGTTTATTATGCAGGTATACAAACTGTCTCTCTCTTTTTTAACCTGCTGTCACTGAATAGAGGTTCTTCTCATATTTCCCGTATTTTCTGAGATGCTGTGATTTCAGAGTTGATATAGTAATTGGAGAGTGTGTGTGTGTTTGTGTGCAGGGAGCGTCTCGGGCCTAGCAGCCCAGGGATAAAGTGGTTTGGTTTATTTTGTTCAGTATTGTTATGCTGATGGGCAACAATGCTTTCATTGTAGCACGTTCATCAGAATATTATTTGGTGAATCATTCCTCACTTACGTGGCCATAACCCAACTAGTACGCTGTGGCATTACCTCTGGTGGCCTTCCATGACTACTTGCCACCTCTTCTTATTCTGTCACCACATTGGCACAGAGGAGTAGTTTGCCTAGGATGTTACCCCTCCTCACTGATGTTTACTTTTTACTAGGATGTTACCCCTCCTCACTGATGTTTACTTTTTACTAGGATGTTACCCCTCCTCACTGATGTTTACTTTTTACTAGGATGTTACCCCTCCTCACTGATGTTTACTTTTTACTAGGATGTTACCCCTCCTCACTGATGTTTACTTTTTACTAGGATGTTACCCCTCCTCACTGATGTTTACTTTTTACTAGAAGCATGCTTCTCTCTATGCATTTCTACTAGTTCCTGGTCTTTCCTTGTCCTTTATGAGTGGAGCTCCCACTTCACTGCTGGAGCATGAAATAATCCCATTCCAGTGCAGCTGATAAGCCTACCTTTGCACCTCTTTTCAGCATTCTTTCCTGCATGTGGTGGTCTCTATTCACTAGTTACCCACCAAAGAGCTCCCACTTTAATCTCCACTATCAAGGTCAACCTTTAGGTCCATCTGTCCTTTCCTTTTCGTTATCATGAACATCTTCCACAATGGCTTTCATCCTGTCACATTATTCTTTCTGTAGACCCCCAAATCCTAGTGTCAGAGCTCCCCAGATGCTCAGTTTAGCTCAAATTTATTTTAAGTCTGTAGTGTTTATGTATCCTTTGAGCATACCAAGCAGGTGGCTATCTTTGACAATATCATTGGTCTTGCATAGCATTACTCTGTATTCACTACTTTATCCCTTAGTCTTCCTCCCTTCATCTTTGGTCAGTCCTGCTGTCCTGTTATCTTTCCCTACTTTCTTATGATCCCTCCGAACATTCAGAAAACGATATTCTGCTCCATCTCTCCCCTTCCCTATTTTGTTTAATGAGAATCTTGTTTTACTGTATATCGCTGATCCATCTATAGGAACACCCTTCCCTTCCACATGTAGAGAGGTACAGGGAGGTAGTCTTCACTTGGAACCCTTCCCACTCTATTATAGTCCCCCACTGATTACTGTTCAATGACCACCTAACCTACGTCACCAGCCCTTCGGTGTGTGTGTGTGTGTGTGTGTGTGTGTGTGTGTGTGTGTGTGTGTGTGTGTGTGTGTGTGTGTGTGTGTGTAATGCCATGCTCCCTTTTCATGCCCTTCTTAAGAACAGCAATTGCAGCTTATAGAAAGCTGCCACATTGCCCAACTTTCCCAGTTACTCTAGTTCCTGTTTCATCTTGACTATGTCAGCATTTATTTGTCTATCTGTATATAGGTTCATAGGTTCATAGGTTAGTACTAAGCTAACTGCCCTTGCGAGCCATTTTAAGCCTAGCCAATTATCCCTTGTGAGACTCAAACCCTGCACCTTGTGTTTGTAAGGCAAACACCTTAACCATTAGGCCACCCTCCCAACCCATCTATAGATATATACTACTATATAGTACATATAGTGGCACAGTGGATAGCATTGTCACCTCACAGCCAGTTGTTCTTCTGATTTGATTCTTGGCTGGGGTACCTTCTATATGGAGTCTGCATGTCCCCTTGTGTTTGCATTGGTTTTCTGCCACATTTCAAAGACATGCAGTAGGCAGATTACTGAATTCTAAATTGTCTGAGGCTGTGTATGAAATGGAAGAAAGGCCTACTTTCTGTCCCCCTCACCTTGCACAGTAAACTCTGTGGATGATAGTGATTGTTCCTAAGGCTGCTAAAGGAGTTGGCTGTGACTTGTAAATGTGTGTGGTGCATTTTTCCATTCTGCGACTGTTTTTAGCGCAGTGTAATTTATGCAGCCCTCCTAGAGGCATGCCATGGTCTGCACCAAAACTAAATGCCTTCTCTCTCTCTCCCCCCACTTAACAGTCTGTGTTTTAGAATTTTATGGCAAATGTTCACATTAATCCCATTTGTCTCTTTATCTTTGTTTTGGACCAGATATGCACACTACTTTGCAATCCATAGTTATGCCCTTACAAAATCCTTATGAGGGAGATTATAAGCTTCATAAGTACAGCTTTTTAGACAAATACAGAAATAAGACATGATGTAAACTTCTGAATACATGAAATGCATCACTAAAGTCCTTCTGGGGACATCTTTGAAAAACAGAGATGAAGATGATGTAATTAGAAGTCACAAAGTGGAAGGCTTAGGAGAGACATAAAGAAGTATTATTTCAATGGAAGGATGATACGTAATTGAAACAACCAATCTGAAGAAGTACTGCAATCAGAACAGTAGACAAAAACAAGTCCGATTTTCTCAGGGTTAGGACATAAAACAGAAATAAGTCGCTCATTAAGTAGAATGTGCATATTATAATATTATAATGTCTGCAGGCAAATAGGCAATCTAGTTTTTTTATCTGCCATTTAAATCTGTGTTTTTATGTTGCCCTGCTTATATTTACTTCAAATCTTGAGAATTTGTCCTCTCCGCTACTCCACACAAAAATTATTTTGAAACATTTTCCTCTTCCTTTTACCCTAACTGCCCTTTCACTTATTAAATTGGCACCCCAGTTGCCTTATTTTTGAAGGAGTACTGTAATACCGGTGTTTTTTTCTTTATGTTATGACTTCCTCTTCCTCTTGATGTTGCCTGCATAACCAGTTCAACCTGCTCTCAGTAACCATTTGTTCTCTGTGCTTTTTGATATGCTGTTTCCCCGCCTCCTCATGGTTAATTTCACCCTAGCATGGACCTCTAGTGTGCCCTGGTGTACTCCAGCCCAGTGTTCCTGCTTTTCCTCCAGACATGCTCAGTTCCCTCTAACACTCTTGTTGTGTCTATTGTTTCCTACAGGCACCTGATGTGATGCATCATTAACTGAAGCCGCCTATCTACCAACAACCTGATTTCTCTGCAGTTCTTTAACACATAGTGCAGTCTGCAGGCCTCCACTGCACCCAAACGTGTCCTTATTTCTTTTTTCAGCCTTGCATTGTTTCCTGCCTTAGGGATCCTCTCGCTCTGTCTCTGTCCCCCTTTCCCATCTTAGTTCGTTGACCCATGGTGCAGTCTGCACACCTCAAACCCATCCCAATGTCTCATTGTTTCTTTCTTCTCCTTTACATCATTATTTCCTGCCTCAGGGAGTCTCCCCCATCCTCTCTGTCTCTCCTCAGTGCCGAGTTTGACCTTCCCGGTCCCTACTGATGATCGTTGCTTTTAAATTCGTCTCCAGATTAGATGCTGGTTTTGATGCCTATGTCATTAATGAGGGAATGCAGATACGGAAAGCTTTACTTAAATTAAACGAATGTACAGTTGAGCTGTAAATAGTTGCATAACTTCAGTAATTAAGCCACATACATGATATAGGAATTTACTCCCTTGAGATGTGTGATCTGATGGTTCTTGGTGAGATGCAAAGTATTGCAGTGTTTTTTTTTTCATAGCAGCAAATAACAAACCAGCAGATTTATATGAAACACTCCTGATATTGAATGTGCAATTAGATTCTGCATGTCATGTGAAAGAATATGAGAATCCTTATTAAAGATTTCAGAATTCATTGCTAATGCATTAGCTAAGGAATACTTGTTGTGGAGAGGGGTCTAGCAGCCTTTCTTGCTAGTGAAATCAGTACAATCAGATATTCTTGCCTGTCATAAAATATAAATGTCATCATTATCACTTAAAGCGCTCAAATAAGCCCTTTAGTAAAGCTATCTTAAACTCAGAAACATAATGATGTTATCTGAATTCATAATCCTACAAACCAAAAAAACAAGAAAAAAAAACATCTTGAATAGTGCACCGCTATATAGAGGCTGCAATCTGAATTAGTGGGCATTTTTTCTTAATTTGCTAAGACTCAATGGGGTAGATTTTTAAATGATTAACAACTAATAAAGTAATGAAGTGTGTTCTTGCTTGAGAATAAATGTGTGAGTGTTTAAATGTGCTGTGTTTCTATACAAGGTTTTGATAAATATTTAGACAGCATTCAGAAAATATGCCTGCAATGTTTCTAGAGCCAGCATTGCATTTCTTGTTACTCAGTCAGTAACATTTTATTTTGCCTGTTTGAAATCGATTGTCTTATCATTTTTCTTTAAATATGTAACATTTTTAACCTAATTTGTTATGCATTAATAATTACCACATTTTTCAGTATAATATCA
>NC_056747.1:1150441761-1150566761 GCF_019279795.1 Protopterus annectens | reverse complement strand
TGTCTCTCTATTGTAGAGGGAAGAAGCAGTCCTCAAAAATCTCAAAAACTGAAACAAAGAAGAGCCATAAAGATGATAGAGTGGACTATTAAGGATAAGAAAGAAATTATGTATTGCTACTATTATGCAAAAAGCCCAGAATTTTCAGACACAAGATATACAAAATGATTAAGAGAGAAATTAGAGGAAAGAAAAATATTTCCGCAAGAAAAACTGCCAGAACCTTCAAATGAAAATTTGTGTTCATTAATACAACAGATTTGTGAAAAACAGTATATAGATCAAGAAACTTTGATCTGTTTGGAAAAAGAAGGATCTGAGGAAGTGCGAAAATATAAACAACAAAACCTTGAGATATTTAAACAATATAAAAACTAAATATGGACACGGGAAGGAAAGAGATTTGATATGATGTAATATTTATGCAAAGGAGAAAGCCAAATTAATAAATATAAAGAAGGCAACCCCAAAGATATTTGAGGAGAAATACAGACAAAGGCATCTGGATATGGAATATTTTACAATAAAAAAGTAATATCACAAAGATGGAACGTAGAAAAGAAGATTAGTAAAGTAGAAGTTAAAAAAAATAGAAGTTGAAGTTATGGAGTGCCTGCAAAGTGAAGGATTTGGTGTAGAAGGTCTGTTACAGGTTACATCACAACATGATGGAGTGAGTGCCCAAAGTAAGGAGAAACAGGAAGATCAGGAAATATCTGAAGAGGAAATATGGACATGGGAAAGAAGAAGAGATTTAATATGGTGTAATATTTATGCAAAGCAGAAAGCAAAACTAACCAATACAAAAAGAGCAGCACCAAAGATATTTGAAGGGGAGTGATCTCAGCACAGAATCTTGTTGTTTATTGGCCATTTTGGGCTAATTCCTAGCTCTTTCAAGTCCCCTGTTTAAAAACCCATTTTGGCGCGGTTTTTGCGCTTGTTCCAACTCAGCAAAGCTCCTTGTGGTCCTGCAGAGTGGTGCTAGCAGCGGAGAGATGAAAAAGAGTGACTGCTACCTGATTTTAATACCTTTTACTGCCTTTACCTTTGCGACTGTCTATTCTCACTGAAAAGTGAGTAAAAACTGCTCTTTTGTTAGAATTAAGCTGGTTTTCTGCATTTATTTAATACCTGCACTTTAAAGTTTGTCTTTTTGTTGATTTAACTGTTGAGGCTGCTCACTCAAGTGCGCTAGCCTGTGTAAAGTATTTAATGTGCATTTACTGTTGCCTGTTTAGAAAAAAAGAAAAAAAAATCCTTGTTTTCCCGCCTTTTCTGAGCTAGAATAGTCCCTAATACAGGTATTGCTGTATTATGGACTTTAGAATAGTTCCTGTGTTGCCCATATCCTTACTTGGATAGAAGGAAGTTTCTTTGTTCACCAGTGGGAGTGGGGAGCTTTGAGCAGCCTATCTGTCCCTGGAGGAGTGATCTCAGCACAAAAATCTTGTTGTTTATTGGCCATTTAGGGCTAATTCCTAGCTCTTTCAAATCCCCTGTTTAAAAACCCACTTTGCGCGCAGCATCGGGCAGCGCCACCTAAACAGGTTTAAACTATTACCGGCTCCACAGAGTATGCTCTTAACTTTTTCCCTTGGAACTGATCTGTATCTCAAAGGAAGCACTCTATTTTCACTTTATAGCCTTTCACTTGCACTTAGAAGAAATTTTAAAGCACTAAAACCTCTCTTATACTCTTCTAAATACTTAACTGATCCTCCTAGATCAGTCAAAAGTAGTAATCGTAAATATCCTGACATGTCCAAAGGTCAGTTTCATGTGTACTCTCCAGTCCAGCTGGTGAATATGGGAATCTTAAGGCAATGTTACAACTGCCTTATGTAGACAGACAACCCTCTCCTCCTCCCAACAAACTCAAATATATGTGAGAGATGCAACTATATTGCCAAACTGGAGGCTGAGCTCTCTCGACCCATGACTGGCACAGTCAATCAGGAGAAGAAGGTAACCACACACACCACAAATCCAGTCTCACATAGACCTATAGCAACAACAAACCAAACACCTAAACACACAAAAACATACTCGGAGGCTCTAAATAAAAATCTGCCTAAGCAGCAGAGACCTCCAAAGCAGACACCTAAACATCTTTTACCCCACATCAATACCCATGTATCACACAGTCCACAAAGTCAGTGTGCCACACAGTCACAGCCCTTAAGGCTAAACAGCACACCTAATACACTTGTAATAGGTGACTCTATAGTCAAAAACACTGACGTCCCACTCACCAGGCTGAACAAGGAGAAGGTCACTGTAAGCTGTCTCATGTGCCAGGATCCGCCACATAACATACACACACAGGTCACTCCAAAGCAAGTACAAATATGACTCCGCCATTGTCCATGCTGGTGTGAATGACCTGAGACGTACCTCCCTGGACTACATGAAAAGAGACATAGAGGAGCTCTCTGATCATGTAGCCCAGGCTAGTATGACCCTGACCTTGAGTAGCATCTTACCCTCACCAAGAATGATGCCACAGTATATAGACAAAATGATGAGTTTTAACAATTGGCTAAAGTATTGGTGCCATTCAAAGGGGATCCAGTGTCTGTCAGCCTGGGATGACATGCTCGACAAGCCACGTTGCTTCACTAGGGATGGCTTGCACCTGTCACCCCTGGGCTTTCGAATACTGGCTAAGGCTCTTGCCACCCCCATAGTGCCTTTTTTAGGCAAGGCTCAAAAGACAAACCCACCTCCATAGACAATACAAGGAAAAATAAACTAAGGGTAATGCTGCTCAATGCCAGAAGTCTAAACCTCAAAATGCACACACTCCAGACTCTCCTCAGTATGGAGAACATCGATGTCTGTGCAGTAACAGAAACCTGGCTCAAGGCTCCCGAAAGCACCCCAGCACTACCAGGTTATACTTCATACCATGCTTTTTGGACACAAAACTCGGACCGAACCACAAAAGGAGGGGGAGTATCCATATACATCAAAAATACCCACACCTCCAGGTTAGTAGCACTGCATGAAGCAACGGAAACCATCCATGTGCAACTAACCCTGGGCAAAACTGCCTTTCAGTTTATAGCCTGCTACAGACCACCCTCCCAAACTCCGGAACCCCACTCAGCCTTCCCGAGAACACTGGAGAACATGAAGGTCTCTCCAAACACCATTATATTGGGTGACTTCAACTACCCAAACATTGACTGGGTAAACTACTCAAGCCCACACACCCTCGCCCAATGGTTCCTAGAATTTATAAACTCAAATGCTATGGAACAACTTGTCACCACCCCCACAAGAGGGGAAAACATATTGGACCTGGTCAACACAAACATAGGGACTTTATATTCCACACCAGAGGTATAACCCTCACTGTTAAGGTCAGACCACAAATTAATCTCACTGGACATCCATATCCCGTCCCCACCCCCAGCCAAGGTAACCATGGTGAAGAACTTCTCAAAAGCAAACTTCACATTTCTCAAAACCGAGGTGGTATCCTTCAAAGCCCCTGGGCAAGTGGAAAACACGGCCCAAACTGCAGAATCCTTCACAAACGCATTCTATGGACACCTACAGGAATGTATGGATCGTGCTATCCCAAATAAAACTAAGACACACTCCTCCAAAGGCAGGAGACCTGTCTGGTGGACCCCGGCCATAAATAAGCTATACAACAAAAGGAGGAGGCTACTACATGATAGAGCAAAATCCCAAAAAGGGAAGGCATCTCTGATCAGTACTAGCAAGAAGCTACGATCCCTCATAAAATCATCTAAGGCCAGCTTCGAAAGAAAAATTGCACAAGATGCTAAGGACAATCACAAGGCCTTCTTTAGTTATGTCAGGAACCTGGGCAGCAACTCTCAGATATGCTCCGAGTTAGTGCAAAATGACAAAAAATACACTGAACCCACAGACATTGCCAACATTCTGGCAGACAGATTCAGTGCAAATTTCTCCTCCCACCCCCCCCAAAAGAGCAAACCTCCATCCCAACAGAGAGTAGCCTCCCAGACATCACAGATGAACAGGTGAGAGCTGCCCTCTCCAAAGCAAAAAACACAGCATCAATGGGACTGGACTGTGTCCCCGGCTGCATCTTACACGAGCTACAAGATGAACTTAAGCCTCACATTAAGTCACTGTTCAAGCTCAGCCTTACTACAGGATATGTACCCAAGGAATGGCGTACAGCAATGGTTGTCCCACTCCACAAGGGAGGTGCCACAACAGACCCTGGAAACTATCGCCCTATAAGCCTGACTAGCTTGGTCTGCAAAGCTATGGAGTGTATCATCATGGAACTCATAAACAATGACATCAGAAACCTTCAGACGGTGGATCCTACCCAATTCGGCTTTGTTAAAGGCAGATCTTGCCTCTTGAACCTGGTCGACTTCTTTGAAACTGTTACCAGGGCCATAGCCAAAGGGAAGGTAGTCCACACAGCCTACCTGGACCTCGCAAAACCCTTCGACACAATACCCCACTCAGGAATCATAAATAAGCTCACTAGCTTAAATATCAACCCCTATGTCACAAGATGGGTTGCGAACTGGCTCAGGAATAGAACCCACATGGTCAGAATTGCAGGTGCCTTGTCAGACTCTAAACCAGTCACAAGTGGAGTCCCACAAGGTTCAGTCCTGGGACCTCTCTTGTTCGGTATTTATTTCTCTGAGGTACAGGCAAACACGGGAGGACTATGGCTGACCAAGTTCGTAGATGACTGCAAACTGGGTGCCATAATAGACTCTCCGGCTGACACAAGCATCCTCCACAAGGGTCTCACAGAGACAGATAACTGGTGCCAAAGCCATGGCCTGAAGCTAAATGCTAAAAAATGCATAGTCATCCCCTTTATGAAAAACAAAGTGCCCACAGACTACCACATAGGAGGTAATCCATTAAGTACGGAGGAAGTAATTAGGGATTTGGGGACCCAAGTAGATAGTAATCTCTCCTTTGACAATCACTTTGCCAAAGTGGTTAGAAAGACCTTCTATATAGCCCACCTCATCACAAAAGGTTTCACATCTAGATCAAGAGAGGTCTTTGTGCCACTCTATTCATCACTCATCAGGCCCATAATTGAATACAATGCCCCATTTGGGATGTACCTTACCCGACACCTGCAGCAACTGGAAAGACCCCAAAAGTACCTCACCAAGAGGATCAAGGTACTCAAACAGATGCCCTATGCAGTTAGGCTAAAGAAACTCCAGCTCTACTCAGTTGCTTACCGTCTACTCAGAGGCGATCTGTGCCTGACATATAAAGCCATGTCCAACCCGGAATTAATGGACATGCTCCATCTTAAGAAATCCAAATCCCTTAGAGCTACACGCTCCAGAGACTTAAACCTCAGCACAGAAATAAATAGGACATGCTGGAGGGACAGATTCATATCCCAGAGACTCCCTTCACTCTGGAACAAAATCCCAGTCCAGGTTAGGCAGAGCCCCTCACTGACCCTCTTCAAGAGAAATCTTGACGAGTGGATGGGAGATTGTAAGTATACCCCCGGGATCTCTTCTAGGTCCCTGCTAAACAGAGGCACAATAAACTAACCATAAAGGGGCTATATTCTGTGACCTACTATTCAAAGGCACAGTCTACAAATCTAAAAGGGTGGCGGAAGCCAAACACACTCTGGCTAGGCTTATAAATGCCCTAGGGCAGATAGCCCAGTATCAACCTATGAACCTATAAGAGAAATACAGGCAAATGAATCAGAACATGGAAAACCTTACAATACAAAAAATAAGAAGACAAAGAGGAAAAGTAGAAAAGGAGATTAGTAATGGAGAAGTTAAAGAAATAGAAACTGAGGTTATGGAGTACTTGCAAAGCGAAGGATTCAATGTAGAAAATCGAATGCAGAAAGTACCACAACAGGACAGAGCAATGGATATCCAAATTAAGGGGAAACCAGTAGAACAGGAAGCAATTGGTCAGGTGCCATATCAAGATATTTTGGAACCTTCCACAGGAAATCAGTATAAACATTTACTTGAAGCTAGACAGCAATTAAAAGAACTGGAAACTGTGGAAACTCTGATGCAGCCAATGTTGAAGAGTGATAGCCCAGTGAGTTCCCATAGGGTCTATATCACATCATCGAACTTGTATAAGTTTGAATGATGTAATATCGAACCCAAAAGTTCAAAACTGCACAATAACGAACACACAGAACAGCAATTTTTTTCCCAGGGAAAAAAATCGCTGTTCCCTAACAAAAAAAAAAAAAAGATAAAAACCCACAAACCTTAAACTAAAACTAAAGTGGGGGGCTATGCCCCCCACACCCCCTACTTAAATATACAAACTCCAAGATCGCACCCCAGTGGAGGAAATAGCAAAGCCCCGAAAACAACCCAACAATTTTTTTTCCCTGGGAAAAAAATCGATGTGCCGTGGCTTCGCTATTTTTACGTTTCGGACTTTTGGGTTCGATATTACATTGTTCAAACTTATACAAGTTTGACGATGTAATATAGACCCATTCCCATATAAAACAGCAACAGATGGCATGGGATGAAATTGAAGAGAAGGCGACTACAGGAAGATGTTATTGAACTTTCTATAGAATGCCCACAGGAAATGGAAAACAAAGGATGTGTCCTCAGTTTGGAAGAAAATGAGCTAAGAGAAGAGTTGTTTGATTTAATAGACATGGCTAGATATATTAAGATCAATGAGAGAAATAGACTACAAAAGGTCAATAAAACCCAAAAGTCAGAAGTCTGATAAAACAAATGAATGCAGTCATTAGGACTGTCCATAGAGATCCATGTGATATAACAGAGGTAAACAGGATATATTATTGTGCTGCTAAATTAATAACCGATAAAGTTCTACCACAAGAACACAAGGTAGTGAGGGAAAGGAAGTGGAGAAATTGAATACCATCATGGAAGTATTGAACAGAAAAAACTATAAAGCGATTAAGACAAGAAGTGTCACTCTTAGAAGACTTAAGAAGAGAGAAAAGATCAACAAAAATACTGAGAAAGATAGTTGTGATTAAAGCAATGCGCAGTATTAGAACAGACCAGAATCTATCATGCACTATCACAAACAGCAAACTAAAACGTTCAGCACAAGTGAAAAAACTTAGAAGATACACAGATAAATATAAAGGAAAAGTACAAAATAAGCAATTTATTGATGAACCAAAAAAGCTTTATAGAGAATTGGGAAATAAGGTAAAAAGAATTGAAAGGTCACCAAAGAAAGAGGAAGTAGATACATTTTGGAGAAGTATCTATGAAGATCCTGTGGAAAATAATAAAAATACTAAATGGGTAGAAGAAGTAAAAGAAAGAATAAGAAGTTTAAAGGTGCAGAATATGAAATGGGATGAAGTAACAGCCAGAGAGACTGAAACAAAGTTGAGAAAAGCCTCAAATTTGAAAACCCCAGGCCCCGATGCAGTACCTAACTTTTGGTAGAAGTATTAAAATCTGTGCACGAGGATTTAGCCACGAGTAAGAACTATTTATATGCTCTCCCCAAACAGACACCAACCTGGCTAATAACACACAAAACAATGCTCCTTCTTGATACAGACATCCTCCAGAAGGGTCTCACTGAGATGGATACCTGGTGTCAAAATCATGGCCTCAAACTAAATGCCAAAAAGTGCATAGTCATCCCCTTTGGAAAAAACAAAGTACCCGCAAACTACCATATACGTGGCAGTCCCCTAAATACAGAAAATGTAATAAGGGATCTGGGGACCCAAGTAGATAGTAATCTCTCCTTTGATAATCATATTGCCAAGGTGGTTTGAAAATCCTTCTATGTGGCCCACCTAATCACAAAAGGGTTCGCATCTAGAACAAAAGAGGTTATTGTGCCCCACTACTCATCACTCATCAGACCCATCATAGAGTACAATGCCCCATTTGGGATGTACCTTACAAGACACCTGCAACAGCTAGAAAGACCACAGAAGTACCTCACCAAGAGGATTACTGGCCTCAAACATATGCCCTATGCAACCCAACTGAAGAAACTTCAGCTGTACTCGGTTGCATACCGCTTACTCAGAGGTGATCTCTGCCTGACATACAAGGCCATGTCCAACCCAGAATTGATGGACATGCTCCACCTAAAAAAAAAAAAAACAAATCCCCAAGAGCCACATGCTCTAGGGATCAAAACCTCACCACAGTGATAAATAGGACATGCTGGAAGGATAGATTCCTGTCCCAGAGACTCCCCATGCTTTGGAACAGGATTCCAATCTACATTAGGCAAGCCCCTCACTAACATTCTTCAAGAGAAACCTTGATGAGTGGATGGGAAACAGAAAATTTACCCCTGGGATCACTGCAGTGCCTCTGCTGGACAGAGGCACAGGGAACTAATGGCTCTGCTGGACCGAGGCACAGGGAACTAATCTAAGGGGGCGGCGAAAGCCAACACATTCTGGCTAGGCTTATAGATGCCCTTGGGCTGATAACCTATTACTTACCTATGAACCTATGAACCTAAGAGAGAACCTGCAAGCTAATCTAAAAATTATAGATTCGTGCTAAGCTAACTGCCCTTGTGAGCCATTGTTAAGCCTAGCCAATTATCCCTTGTGAGACTCAAACCCTACACCTTGTGTTTGTAAAGCAAACACCTTAATCATTAGGCCACCCTTCCAACCCAATAACTTACCTTCCAACAACGTATAAACTATACATGGGAATTGATGCAGACAGAGTTTATAGCCATTTAGAAGAAAACTCAATTATGGCAGTAGAACAAAAGGGCAATAAAAGAAAGTCATATGGAACAAAGGATCATTTTTTGTTATATAGTCATACTGAAGAACTGTAAAAAAGGGGGAAGAATTTAAGTGTGGCATCGATTGACTGTAAAAAAGCATTTATAGTATCCCACATTCATAGATAAAAGAGTGCTTAAAAATGTATAAGATACACCCTATACTGATCAACTACATTACAGTGGCTATGAAACATTTATTGAAAAAGTAGCTTGGCACTCACTGATTAAAAGACCTCTTTTGCCATACTTGGAACACTTTCTTCCAGTGGTCTTGGCGGGAACTCTCAGTAAATGTTAGTGGGTACAAATAGCTATTAATAAAATTTATAAGTTCATGGTTAGCATCCCATAGTAGGAAAAGCACTTTATTACAATGCACCAACCAAGGGAGTTATTTAAATTTCTGAAGAACTATGCTACTAACCTCTCTCTGACGTACAAGCTTCTAAAGTCAAAACAGTAGCCTACACTTGTTGTTTCTTAAAAACAAAACCAATCACAACCTTCTTTCTTCCACACATACGTCCCAACCTCACAAGAAATCTGTACAAAGCCAAACATAAAGAGGGGACAGGCCCAAAAATAAGGGTAAAAAAAATAAAAATAAAATTAAAAAAAATAAACTCCACAATTTCATATTTCATTCATAAAACAAGACAATTAAATTGAAAAAGTGTTAGCAAAAAAAGTTGTTAGATATACTCTAGAGGTATCTTTACCTATACAAACAGACACACGCTCAGCAAATCCCAAAACTGTCACTGGAAACATGAATTAGTGGAAAGATGCAAACGAGTAAAGTTCTATCATATGATGACATCATTTTAAAAAAATAAGGCATTTCTTTTTAAATACTGCCATTGTGTAATAGCAATAAACCATCAATGGGATTCAGAAAAGCTTATCTCAATGCAGAAGACTTCAGTCCAAAGGTCACTGCATCACTGTTAGCTTGAATGATTTAGAGGCAGCCATCCCACTACAGCTTTATACCGGCACTGGCTGTAGCTTGAAGAGCAGTATTTCTGGATAAGCTGCATGCAAATGCGGCAGTTTGGGAAATGGCTAATGTTAGGTAACCATGTGGTCTCCCCCTGGAAATGGTACTGTCAATGTCATTCAGAGACTTGCTCTATCAAGTTATTTTTTTCATGAGAAAGAGCCAAGTGTACAACATCAAAAGATAACATACACCCACTCATCTCTATCTCTCTATTACCTGATCATCTTAAATACCAAAGGACTTCTGTCTCATAAAAGTTATTCATGTAAGTCACCAAATATACAGCCTTTGACTTTATTACTGAAATTAGTGGCATAAACATCAATGTTTTCAATAGGACTTTCTGCCATCATGAGAAACCAATGAAGAATGGATGGAAGGGTCTTCCTAGTGTCACAGTAGTACTCCAATGTCTGTTTCATTGTCGCAGTTGTAGCCTTTTCTGTCTCACAAAACTGAAATGGGTTACAAAATGGTATCACTTCATCCACTGCAATACGCACATGCGTGGCACAATACAAATTTGTAGGCTTCTCTACCATTACTCTGGTAGTTCAGGAAAAAATGAACTTCTGGACATACATTTTTTTCTTTTCATCACATTGCAGAGTGATTAATGGGAGATTCTAGTTACATCATCTCTCTTTTTTTTACACTATGTAAACGTTGAGTTCTTAGGTCAATTAAATGAAGACGTGGCCATCAGATGATGCACTGTCCACTTAGTAAATTTACTTTTACAGTTAGAGTATAAACGCAGAGAAGTACACCATACGACCATAGTCTTACTGTATTTTTGTTTTTTGTATTGAAAGATGCAAATATATATGTTACACTCCTCACTTGCATTTATCTCTGAAAACCTCTTCTGTTCAGCCCTAATTCATCTGAATAGTTGTGGAAATTACTTGAAATGCCCTGACTTTACATTTACAATCCACACCAGTTTAGACATTTCTGTCCTCTTTCACTCTTTAAACATATGCATTACTTTCCCTCATATAGAAAAGACTGGCTTGCCCCTTCAAGCAGGATTGTACT
Source organism: Protopterus annectens (assembly GCF_019279795.1). Taxonomy (NCBI): domain Eukaryota; kingdom Metazoa; phylum Chordata; order Ceratodontiformes; family Protopteridae; genus Protopterus; species Protopterus annectens. Next base: position 1,150,555,942 of record NC_056747.1, on the reverse strand, counting down.
TTTTTCAGCAACTGCCATCAAGCTATTTCACACATACTCACACACACACACACACACACACACACACACACACACACACACACACACACACACACACACACACACACACGCAAGCGAGGGCTACCGTCACTAGCCTGAGACAGCAAAGCATACACTTAACTTTATATTTCCAACCAGGTTGCTCCAGAAAATCTCTTCAGCTGTTTACTTCTCTTCCCTCACTATCACCAACCATTCCATTTTTAACTGTAATGACCCTTCACTTTCCCACACTCAGAGTAAGGACTGCTTATGACATATGCTGTTAGGTTCATCATGGGCTTTCATCCCCCACTCTCTTGGACAGGGCATATTTTTCTCAGTCCACCTTGGCCACTGCCCTTCCAGTATCCAGCATTGCCATACATTTCCATTATCTTCTCCAGATCATGTTTTATTCCCAGAGTAGGCACAGTTGAAGGTATATTAAACTGGGTGCCTCATCATCCGCATAAGACTCTTGTTCCTAATATCATTTTCTTTCTGGTGTGAGGACTCTATGGCCATCATTTCACAAACCCTATCCCATTCTTCAACCATGGTGACAGGAGTCCATATCTCCCTTTGCCCCTTTTTTATTGCCCAAAACTGCACAATTTCACTTTATGAATTTTCATCAAATAAGGTACCACTGCCATCTTCTTCTTTACTATTTAATTTTTTTTTTTTTTTGTGAGTCCACAGGATAAGTCTAGTAACTCCTCTTCCTGCAGCTAATTCAATCTTCTATTTATTCCCTGTTGGAAACAAGAGTCTGATGTTGTAGAGTAGGCCAATCTGTGGATCCTTTGGACTGTCCTATCTCCCCCCACTCGACAACTTTTGTGCTCTACAACAGCTGCTCTTGGGAGCTGTATGCATGCTACTTTGCATGCCTAACCTTCTGGCTAAGTGTTTCGCCACATCTTTAATCATGTGTCACCAATGCAGTAAGCCAAGCTGCTTCCCCCCATCTATGATGAGCAAGCTGATACTGGACATTCACCCTCATTCTCTCCCACCAAGTCTCTCTACTGGCCGTGCCCCATGCCTTTAGCTGAACATGGATAGTCTGGAGAACAGTTTGGGCTTTATCTCTCTGTACCACAGAGCTGGCATACTGTTGCCATTGTCTTGAAGTTTATGTGTAACATCGACACCACCCTAACATTTTTTACCAACCTGTTATTGACTTGCTGTATCTGCCAAGTCATCGTCATGTGTCATCACCATAAACTTTTCCTTTCCTGCTCTAATCCCTTCCCTCTCCTTCCTTATTCAACTCCAGATTAGGACATTTAGAGCAATACAGAACTGTAAGGGAGGGAATCAGCTGCTGTGCCTTATCCATCTTCCTAAATTCACTACCTCCTTTTTCACTGGCTTTTTGCGAAAGAAGATGAGCTTTTACCCATATCCCAAACTCCTCCCCTATCTGTTTTCATTCCAGAACCTCCAGTCATCTGTTCCCATTCTGCCATGTTTGTTGAACTAATTGAATTATAGTGGCACAAGTGTGTGTGTGTGTGTGTGTGTGTGTGTGTGTGTGTGTGTGTGTGTGTGTGTGTGTGTGTGTGTGTGTGTGTGTTTGTGTGTGTGCGCGCGAGTCTGCGCGCGAGTGTGTGCGTGAGTGTGTATGTATGTGTGTGTGTGTGTGTATATATATATATATATATATATATATATATATATATATATATACATATACATATATATATATACATATACATATATATATATATATATATATATATATATATATATACATATACATATATATATATATATATACATATATATATATATATATATATATATGGGTCCCCTTGACTTGATTGACACGCCAAAACACCGACGCTCAGAAGACCGACGAGACAGATGATCGACAAGATGAAATCCTGACAGCCGAAACACCGACATGGGCAACGTGTGAGTGTGACTCGGTAAGTGTGCGATAGTGAGGGATTTAACGTTAGGGAGCAGACAGGTAAGTGTGAGATAGTGAGGGATTTAGGGTTAGGGTGCAGGAAATGTGAGTGTGCGGTAGTGTCGGACTTAGGGTGCGGGTAAGGTAAGTGTGCGATAGTGACGGAGTTTAGGTTTAAGGGCGGGTTAAGTGAGTTAGGGTTAGGGTGCGGGTAGGGTAAGTGTGCGATAGTGACGGACTTTAGGTTTAGTGGCGGGTTAAGTGAGTTAGAGTTAGGGTGCAGGTAGGGTAAGTGTGCGATAGTGACAGACTTTAGGTTTAGTGGCGGGTTAAGTGAGTTAGGGTTAGGGTGCGGGTAGGGTAAGTGTGCGGTAGTGTCGGACATTAGGGTTACGGTTTGGGTTATGGTTAGTGCATGTATAGTTGTGTGTAATGTGTAGTTTACGTTTTGTGTGTCGGTGTTTTGCGTGCCGGTGTTATGGTGTTCGGTTTTGTGAGTTGTCGGTTTTGTGCGTTTTCGGTCTTTTGGTGTCGGTGTTTTGGGTGTCGGCTTTGTGGTGTGTCAGTGTTGTGATAGGGATCCATATATATATATATATATATATATATATATATATATATATATATATATACAAACACACACACACATGCACAGATATATAAAAGCACTGTTTTAAAAACTCGCCTGTGATGAAACCATCAAAGAGGACATAACTAAAGCCTGCTAGCCAACATCTCAGACACAGCTGTAGTAACACCATTAATGAACAGCACTGGCCTGTACACTACTGTAGGGCATAGATAGGAGGCATTCATTTAGCCTAATTGAAGTATATGGGTTTAAGGAATTGTAGATATTCTGCATTTCTGGACTGTATGACAACCATACTAAAGATTGTTTTTTTTTTCTGTACTATAATAACTTAAAAGGTGATCACAGCAAATGCAGGTTAAGTCAAACACCCTGGGATTCAAAAGGAATCCCTAATGCTAGAGTAACTGCTTACAACACATAGGTTTGCTTACATGATCGCATAAATTGAGACCGCCTTAACTAGAGTTTCTGCCTTTTTTGACAGTTTACTCACCAAACATGAGACACTTCTGGAATCTGAAGTACCTTTAAGGACCTGTCTTGAGACCACACCACTTGTTCAACAGAGTTCACATTTTTTAAATGTATTTATTACTTGTAATTCTGCTAGTTTGATTTATTTAGTGCTCTGTATTTAAAATGTGCTTTTATTCTTTTTCTCTAGTGATACAGTAAAATTATAAATTAATTAACATACTAAATGGAAATTACTGTTATAATTATTGTTATAATTCCTGGAAGCTTATCTCATGAAAATGCAGTTCCATTATTTTAATAACTGACTGTAAAGTGGTGGCCTTTAAGTACGACTACTGACTTTAATATGACTGCTTAGTAATTGATAAATGCTCCATATGCTAGGTTGTAAATGGGCATGCTCTACAGACTGGTTGAAGTGTGTGTGTGTGTGTGTGTGTGTGTGTGTGTGTGTGTACACCTTTATTTAAAAAAAAAAAACTAAATAATTATATTACATTTTTACATGAACATGGTATTATAGAAAGTACATAGGGAGTTTCCTGTGTGTTGTTGCAACTGCTTTTATCACAATATTATCAGAGTGAGAGAGATTATACCTATCTGTGATCCATCCTCATTCAGTGTAGAAAGTGCATAGGGAGTTTCTTCTGTCATAACTTCTTTCATCATAAGATTATCAGAGAGATGAGCTCTGATCCATCCTTGTATTCATGTTTTTGTATCTTGTGTGCTGTAACCACTTTCATCACAAAATTATCAGAGAGATGAGCTCCGATCCATCCTTGTATTAATGTTTTTGTATCTTGTGTGCTGCAACCACTTTCATCACAATGTTATCAGAGAGATGACGTGTGATCCATCCTTGTATTCTTTTTTTATCTTGTGTACTGTAACTGCTTTCATGAAAAGATTGTCAAGGAGATGAGCTGTTATCTATTCTCACATTTATGTTTTAAATGATTGCCTAGCGAGCGTCGTATTATATCGTACTGTTGGAACTCTACTTTTCATTTAGGGTAACAGTATTGGTATTGCCTTCAACAAGCTGAATATGTGTGACACTACATGCCCTATAATGGCACTTGAGCTCCATATCTGTGAAGCATATAAGGATGCATTACTTAGTTATTCCAGGAAAAAAAAACACGCTGTTTAATCAGACTGCCCAGTTTGAGTAGTCGGTGTTATCATTCACTTTCTACTATGTCTTTTCTTTATACCTACACACTATCCATTCCAGACCTATTGAAGGAATTAGTGGTCTTGCAATCTGCTTAGATTACCTCTTCCATTTATCCACTACTCTTTCCATGAAAATGTACCTTGTAATGTTTAATTTGAATGTGGTAACTTTAATCTGGTATTCATCCTCTAACTGTAATGATCACAATGTCACTTAAACATTTTGTGCACCACTATTCATTTTCTTCTGTGTCACTGTATCCCAAGTGAGAGCACAACTGGCTCCAAATGTCTCACGTTGTACTCCTTGATATCCCCCCCCTTTAATATCCTTTTTTGTCTTGCTTTGTACCTTGTTAACTAGCTCGATGTCTGTATCCATGTATGGTCACAAGAACTTGAACACAACAATCCCTCTGAGGTCTGATCCACAGTGGCAGCTACAGGTTCCTTTTCTTGCTGGGACACAGTAGAGGCACAGTAGCTAGCTCACTGGGTACGCAAGACGTGAAAAAAAATGCCAGAATGCTATACCAGTAAAATCAAGAGCATATATTATGTAGTAACAACTCACCAATATTCAATTGTTAAAAATGAAAAAAACACTTTCCTATGAAAAAATGTGAATCTTACAAACTCGGGCAATGTTCACAACACAGAAAAACTACTAATTTGTCATACTCATGGATTAAGGTTTGGATGAAGTGTTGGTACTCAACAGAATAACAAGTCAAGGATATAGCTACCAATACAACAGAGGTATGAAAATGTCATGCACAAGAACATCTGTAGAAACAGGGAAAATATAATTAATCCAAATTCAGGAACAGAAAATCAGATGCTTGTTGTTCTGTGCTGCATTGTAAGGAAAATAATTTTAAGCAAATACAGCACATTTTACCAGCATTCAAGATAAAACACATATCTTCCCATTGCAGACACTGGTAAATAGCAAACTAGTTCAAATGTCTGTTAAGCGTTCTTTGAAGTAGATATAAGAGGGGTTAATTAGCTCCTCCTTGGATCACAATGACAGTTTTGATACATCAGGAAGAATTTGGGTCTGTCAGCACTTAGACTAAAAAATTAAAAATTTAAAAACATGCAGTTTAGCTAGTTTGTTTTGTTGATCATTTACACCTATTGTTAGAAGGTAAAATTTTTATCTCTTGTATTAATTGGGCTATTTTTTGAGCTTTTCTCCTCGGGCCTGCACTGAAAAAGGGCAACTTACCCAGTTGGACTAACCTGGTTAACAAATGTCAAATAAAATAAATAAATGTAGTTATGATTTTCTGAATGTTATTGTAACTGTCTCTGAATGTCTCAGCAGAAGAGTTTAAGAGTTTATAGTTTTAATAACTGAGCTATTTAAAGATACATACCCTTAAATTCTTTTGCTCTGGCGTCTTCATTTTAGACTGTTAATATGGTTTGAAATTACCATAACATTGATACCACCAGCAAGCAAAACAGTTACCGAATCTGCAGCCGTAGTCAACTTTCCATCTTCAAAATATGAAATGCTATGCCACATCCCATAAAGTGAAAGAACTGGGCAAAATGTTGAACATTTACTAACAGGAAGGGAGCTACATGGTTAAAAGATCACTTTATACTTCTAAAAATGTCATTTTGATGCCTGGTCTCCCATTGCTTGCCAGAACAGGCAATTGATTGCAATGTAATAGTTCTCTTTTACATCATCTCTTGTGTGGGGGTTTTCCAGCAGTTATAATATACAAGCTGTGATAATGTGTTTTATCACATTCCCTGTTCTTCAACCATTAAAAACTCTTGGAAGAAGGAACTCAAGCAACAAATGTTGAAGCACTACATGGGAAAGACAAGCAACAACCCCCCCCCCCCACACACACACACACAAACATATCTAGTCAACATCAAGCAATCAAACAAGCAATATAGGTAAGAGAAGGCTTGCAACTTTGTGAATACCATCCATAACATCAGCAAGCAGAAGAATTAAAGAAACTGCAGCCATAGTCAACCTTCCATCTTCTACATGTGGAATACTACACTATCTCACATTATGTGGGGCAGACAGATAACATGTGGTATGGTTAATACTACACTAGCTCACATTATGTGGAACAGACAGATAACATGTGATATGGTTAATACTACACTATCTCACATTATGTGGAACAGACAGATAATATGTGATATGGTTATTACTACACTATCTCACATTATGTGGAATTGGCAGATAACATGTGCTATGGTTAATACTACACTATCTCACATTATGTGGAGCAGACAGATAACATGTGATATGGTTAATACTACACTAGCTCACATTATGTGGAACAGACAGATAACATGTGATATGGTTAATACTACACTATCTCACATTATGTGGAACAGACAGATAATATGTGATATGGTTAGTACTACACTATCTCACATTATGTGGAATTGGCAGATAACATGTGCTATGGTTAATACTACACTATCTCACATTAAGTGGAACAGACAACATGTGATATGGCTAATACTACATTATCTCACATTAAGTGGAATAGACATATAACATGTGATATGGTTAATACTACACTATCTCACATAATGTGGAACAGACAACATGTGATATGGCTAATACTACATTATCTCACATTATGTGGAACAGACAGATAACGTGATATGGTTAATACAACACTGTCTCACATTATGTGGAAAAGACAGATAAAATGTGATATGGTTAATACTACACTATCTCACATTATGTGAAATAGACAGATAACATGTGATATGGTGAGTACAACACTATCTCACATTATGTGGAACAGACAGATAACGTGATACAGTTAATACTACATGATCTCACTTTATGTAGAACAGAGAGATAACATGTGATATGGTTACTACTCGATATGACATGTGGGACAGACAGATAACATGTGATATGATTAATACTATACTATCTCACATTATGTGGAACTCACAGATAATGTGTGATACAGTTAATACTACACTATCTCACATTATGTGGAATAGACAGATAACATGTGATATGGTTAATACTATGGATTCACTTTGAATCATCGAATATCGACATTCTGATCATCGAGTCCAGAACATTGATGTTCAGAACATCAAAAATTCAAAATGAACCGTAAAAAAAAAATCGCAAATACTATGTTATGCATGGGGGCTTTGCGCCCTGCACCCACCTATGTGGGAGGCTGTGCCTCCCACACCCCTCCTGCTTTAATATTCCAACTCTGAGATCGCACTAAAGTGAGGTAAGGGAAATGTCCCGTTTACCGCTATATGCGGTAGCGCTAAACGGGAGATTTCCCGTACCCTATCTGCAATGCCAACACCCAGATGGCACACACACAACATTCAGGGCACCTTGCTGCCCTGCATACACACCCGACATTCCACAATCTCACTTACCTGGCACTTCCACTTTAAACCTTCGATGTTCTGAACATCGATGTTCTGGTCTCGATGATCAGAACATCAATGTTCTGAATGTTCGATGATTTAAAGGGAACCCAATACTACACTATCTCACATTATGTGGAATAGACAGATAGCATGTGATATGGTTAATACTACACTATCACACATTATGTGGAATAGACAGATGACATGTGATATGGTTATTACTACACTATCTCACATTATCTGGAACAGACAGATATGTGATACAGTTAATACTACATGATCTCACATCATGTGGAATAGACAGATAACATGTGATACAGGTAATGCAACACTATCTCACATTATGTGGAATAGACAGATAACATGTGATATGGTTAATACTGCACTGCGTCACATTATGTGGAACAGACAACATGTGATATGGCTAATACTACACTACCTCACATTATGTGTAACAGACAGATAACATGTGATATGGTTAATACTACACTATCTCACATTATGTGGAACAGACAGATAACATGTGATATGGTTAATACAACACTATCTCACATTATGTGGAATAGACAGATAACATGTGATATGGTTAATACTAAATTATCTCACATTATGTGGAATAGACAGATACTGTGATATGGTTAATACTACACTATCGCACATTATGTGCAGCAGACAGATATGTGATACAGTTAATACTACACAATCTCACATTATGTGGAATAGACATATAACGTGATATGGTTAATTCTACACTATCTCACATTATGCAGAACAGACGTGATATGGCTAATACTACACTATCTCACATTATGTGGAATAGACAGATAAAATGTGATATGGTTAATACTACACTATCTCACATTATGTGGAATAGACAGATAACGTGATATGGTTAATACAACACTATCACATTATGTGGAATAGACAGATAACATGTAATGCAGTTAATACTACATAATCTCACATTATGTGGAACAGAGAGATAACATGTCATATGGTTAATACTACACAATGTGACGTGGAACAGACAGATAACGTGATATGATTAATACTTTACTATCTCACATTATGTGAAACTCACAGATAATGTGTGATGCAGTTAATACTACACTATCTTGCATTATGTGGAACAGATAGATAACATGCGATACGGTTAGTACTACATGATCTCACATTATATGGAACAGACAACATGTGATATGGTTAAAACTGCACTATCTCACATTATGTTGAACAGACAGATGACATGTGATATAGTTAATACTGCACTATCTCACATTATTTATTTTTATTTATTTATTTATTAACATTTGTTAACTGGGTTAGTCCAACTGGGCTTGTTGCCATTTTCAGTGGAGACCCAAGGAGAAAAGCTCCAAGAAAAAATACAGTTTACAGAAAAAGTAAGTAACATTTTGCAAATAGTAAAATACTTATACCTAACGAGGTATTTGCTTAAAATGCATTATGCCAGGAAAATACACTTGGCAAAAATTATACAGAGTAACATTATACCAGGAAAATACACATGTCAAAACTTATACAGAGTAACAAAAGTATATACATATTTACAACAAGTTTTAAAAATCAGCAGTTGTGATTAGAGAGCTTGGACTAGTAACCATTTTCTGAGGGGGAAATAGCTATGTGCATGGGGGGAGAAAGGAGATGAGGTAAGGGGAGTTAAGTTGGGGCTTGACAAGGGCAGGTTGTGGAGTTGAGAAGATGAAGTTTAAGTTTCTTTTTGAAGTTGGATGGGTATAAAGTACAACATATGTCTCTAGGAAGTTTGCTCCATACTTGGGCTACTGAGCACTTTTATAGACATTTGCCCACTGATTTTTTTGGGATAATATATGTGTAGTAGTTCTTGGTTTGATGTACGAAGGGTACGAGGTGGAGAATAGATAGTAATGAAGGAAGAGAGAGCAGGGCAAGCTGAAGGTTTATAGAGAATGGTATGTAACATTTGAAGTTGTGATAACAACAGTAAATGAGGGAAATGAAGCCAGTGTAGAGAGGTTAGGGCTAGGCAGTGATGAGTATTGTAGGATAGTTACTGATAAATCTTGCTATCTTATGATAGGTTTGTTGGAGTTTGTTTAAGGTTGTAGTTTGAATTGGTGAGCACAGGGGCTACGTAAAGTAGGAAGGGGAGGAGAAGAGCTTGAGCAAGGGTGAGTCTGGAATTGGTAGTTAAGAATTTTCTGTTGCAGTATAGTAAACCAAGCTTTTGGCTTGTCTTTTTTATGCATTGTAAAATGTGCAAATTGAATTTGAGTTCATTGTTAATAATGACCCCTAGGAGTTTGGTGTGGGATTCTGTTTGAACAGTAATGTTATTTGAGGAAGTAATGCCAAATGAGGATTTGTGGTGAGCTAGTGACTGCGGTAGAAATAGTAGGAGTATGTTTTTTGGGTTGAGGACGAGCAGGTTGGTTCATAACCAGTGTTCTGTCGATAGGAAGACCTGTTGAGTGAGGTCATGGAGTTCATAGGTGTTGTTGGAGATAGAGATCAGAGTTGAATCGTCTGCATATTGGATGACGGAAGATGTTTTGCAAGCTGTATGAAGATCATTGGTGAAGACATTAAATAGAAGGGGCCCTAGGATGGAGCCTTGAGGGACCCCTGTTGGGACTGGTAAGAAAAGAGAGGAAGAAGAGAGACATTTGACAGATTTTGCCTACAGGATAAGTAACTGGTGAACCAGGCAAGGGTGGGGGAGCACATATTGAGATTTGCAAGTTTGGATAGTAGGAGAGGATGGGAGACTGTATTGAAAGCTTTAGATAAATCCAGGAAGAGACAATATATCACTTTGTTATTATCAAGGGCTTCAGCAATGGTATGTGTGAAAGATAAGAGGGCAGTAGTTGTACCATTAGCTCAGAAACCGTGCTGGATGGGAGTGAGAAGGTTGTTTTTAAGGAAGTGGTTGAGTAGTTGTGAATGGATGTATTTTTTGAGAATTTTAGAGAGGGGGAGATATGATAGCTATGGGTCTGTAGTTGGATGGGTCAGTAGAGTTACCACCTTTGTGCAGTGGAATATTATAAAAGGTTTTCCATAGTGAAGGGACAGTTGATTCATGTATAGATCTATTTATTAATATGGATACTGGGTAGGCAATGGAAGTTGGGAGGGGTATCGAAGGATAGCGATGGGGAGGTGGTCACTAAGTTGGTCTGGATTTGTTGTAGGGTTGTGGTATAGTTGAAGGGAGTTGGTGAGTATCCAGTCAATTACTGAGCAAGTGGTTGGGTTTTTATGGTGGTGAGTGGGAGAAGATACCAGCTGGTGAAAACCATGCAAATTAGTACTATGTTGGGGAGAGTTGGTTTTGAGTTTGGACCAGTCTAAGTTGACATCTCCTAAGAGGAGGGTTTCATATGGTATGTTGAGGGAGGACCAGCATAGAATCATCTCTAAGATGGTTATGTTGTTCCCAGGAGGGATATAGATGGAGGCAACAGCAAGCTTTTTGTGGGGACTAAGGTGACAGTTTAGTACTATGAGTTCAGCAGGGTGAAAGTCAGGGGTCGAAATTATAACATCAAAGTTTTCTAACATCGGATGTTATAATATCAAACCCGTAATGTCGAACACTGAAAACAGCGAAGGTGCAGGACATCAAATTCTTTCCCAGGGAAAGAATTTGGTGGGCCGTTGCTGTGGCTTCGCTGTTTTCAACGTTCGATATGTTGGAGCGTTACTGGTTGGGTTCAGGTAAGTGTAAAATTCTGTGTAGGTTAGGGTTAGGAGGCAGGTTAGGTGAGCTAGGGTTAGGGAGCGGGTCAGGTAAGGGTACGGTTGTGTGGACGTTAGTGTTAGGGCGCGGGTTCAGGTAAGTGTGCAATTGTGTGTAGGTTAGGGTTAGGTGAATTAGGGTTAGGGAGCGGGTGAGGTGAGTATGCGATAGTGATGGACCTTAGGGTTAGGGTTGGGTTAAGGTAAGTGGATAGCTAGTACTGTATGTAAAGTTTAGTTTAGGTGTAGGATTTTAAGTGTATGTGTGTGGATGGCTGCTTTTTTGTGTGTGTTTGTGCTGTGTGTATGTTTCTTGGAATAGCGAATTTTTTCCCTGGGAAAAAATTTGCTATTCTGACTGTTCAATGTTTTCACACTTTGGTGTTTAGGGTTCGATATAATAACATTCAATGTTAGAGAACTTCGATGTTATAATATAGACCCAAAAGTCAGGGAGGGGTGTGGGTAATAGGGAGAAATTCAGTCTGGTGTGGGTAATAGGGAGAGATTCAGTATATTTGAGTGGAGGATGGCAACACCACCTCCTTTTTATGAGAGCCTATCTGGTGGGAGTATTTACTTATTAGAGGATATGTGGCATAAGCCATGTTTCAGATACGGAAAGAATGTGAGGGGTAGTATGGGCTATCCATGCATGGAACTCTGTAACTTTGTTGGTTAGGTTTTGGATGTTGAGGGAATATATAGATAAGTGTTTAGTGGAGGTAGAGTTTGTTATAGTAGGTGAGGGGGAGAGAGAGAGAGAGATGTTTGGAGAAATAGGTGGGGGAGTGGTTAAGGGAGATGGATGGTTATAAGGAGAGGTAGATGGGTTAGGGTTGGGGTGGATGTCACCAGATGAAAGTAAGTTGTTAGTGGAATGAGAGAGAGAATGACAATGGCTATATGCAGTTTGTGTAATTTAAGTTTAGGTTTATACGTAGGGGGATGGATTTGCAATCTATATAGTTTGTGGTAAAATGAGGTGGGGATGTTGAATAGGGCAGAGGAGATCTTGAAGAAGGAAAGTGAATAATGGTAGTTGTTGGTATAAGAGATAGGAGAGATAAGTAATTGAAAAGGGAGATAGCTGTGATAAGCTGTAAGCATTGAGAGTAGTAGGAGGAGTGAGGTGGTAATTATAAGGTGTTTCATTTTTGTTTTGAGGGGCGCGGAGTGGATGAGTGGTTGTGGGAGTAGGTAAAGTGAGGAAGTGATGATATCTATGGCTTGAGAGGAAGTTGTTTGTTATTGGATGCTGGGGAAAGGAAGGGGTGGGAGTGGATGAGTTAAAGGAAACTGTAATGTGGTGGGTGAGAATGGAAGTAGGCTAGGGGAGCAAATAGAGTGGGGCTAACTCCCAGGTCAGAGTAGCGCAAACAAAAAACAATCCATAAGAGTGGATTGACTAGCTAGGGATGGAGAATGGAGAGATAGTACAGAAAAGGCAGAGAGAAATATGCACTGAGCAGTTAAACAGCAAGACAAGAAAGCAATATGTGAAATATTTGCCTTAGTAAGCACAACTATGGGTACATGTGTTCTTTGAGGTCTTGCCCGAGCAGAACAGCAGAAGAGAAACAATTTAGCAGCATGACTTTTAAAGAGCAGCAGGGACAGCACAAACAGCAAGAACAGGGTAAAATCATGAGCAGTGACAAAGTACGTGAAGACACCACAAAAGGCTCCAGGGAATAGGAGTGGTTAAGAGAGGGACAGTATAGAATGAGAAGAAGGGATAGTTTAACAGGTTAGGGCTGCCGGCGTTTTTATTCTTTAGCTAGTTTCCATGTAGCGACAAACACATTCATACATTATGTGGAACAGACAGATAACATGGGATACGGTTAATACTACACTGTCTACATTATGTGGAAGAGACAGATAACATGCGATACAATTAATACTACACTATGTACATTATGTGGAACAGACAGATAACGTGATACAGTTAATACTACACTATCGCACATTATGTGGAACAGCAGATAACATGTGATACGGTTAATACTACACTATCTCACATTATGTGGAACAGAGAGATAACGTGATACGGTTAATACTACACTATCTCACTTTATGTGTACCAGACAGATAACATGTGATACGGTTAATACCACACTATCTCACATTATGTGGAACAGACAGATAACATGATTCGGGTAATACTACACTATCTCACATTATGTGGAACAGACGACATGTGATACAGTTAATACTACACTATCTCAAATTATGTGAAATAGATAGATAACATGTGATACAGTTAATACAGCACTATCTCACATTATGTGGAACAAACAGATGACATGATAAAGGTAATACTACACTATCTCACATTATGTGAAACAGACAGATGACATGTGATACAGTTAATACTACACTATCTCACATTATGTGGAACAGAGAGATATGTGTTACAGTTAATATACACAATCTCACATTATGTGGAATAGATAGATAACATGTGATAACGGTAATACTACACTATCTCACATTATGTGGAACAGACAGATAACGTGATACGGGTAATACTACATCGTCTCACATTATGAAACAAACCGATGATGTGATACAGTTAATACTACACTATCTCACATTATATGGAACAGACAGATAACATGTGATACAGTTAATACAGCACTATCTCACATTATGTGGAACAGACAGATGACATGTGATACAGTTAATACTACACTATCTCACATTATGTGGAACAGAGAGATATGTGTTACAGTTAATATACACAATCTCACATTATGTGGAACAGACAGATAACGTGATACGGGTAATACTACACTGTCTCACATTATGTGGAACAGATAGATGATGTGTTACAGTTAATGCTACACTATCTCACATTATGTGGAACAGGCAAATGACATGTGATACAGTTTTTATGACACTATCTCACATTATGTGGAACAGACAGATAACATGATACGGTTAATACTACACTATCTCACATTATGTGGACTAGACAGATAACGTGATACGGGTAATACTACACTATCTCACATTATGTGGAACAGATAACATGTGATACAGTTAATACTACACTATAGCATCAACAAAACAAAAAGTTCACAGCAGCCACGGCTTAAAAATCCACTATTTATTTCCAGTAAACAGACAGTAAGAGCTTTCAAACTCACAGTTCTTCTTCAGACTAATTAGTCTGAAGAAGAACTGTGAGTTTGAAAGCGCTTACTGTCTGTTTGCTGGAAATAAATAGTGCATTTTTAAGCCGTGGCTGCTGTGAACTTTTCGTTTTGTTGATGCTATTTTATTATTTTGGGAAGTTCCAGCTTTGTCTTGTAAGGAGGTCATTTTTACATTTATTTTAATACTACACTATCTCACATTATGTGGAACCGACAGATAACATGTGATATGGCTGATATTATTTTATTTTATTTATTTTATTTTACATTTGTTCACCGGGCTGGTCTAACTGGATATATGCCCATTTTCAGTAGAGGCCCAGGGAGAAAAGCTTCAATTTAGGCAATAGTATCTTAGCATACAATATATGTAATAGAGGGAAGTTACATTACATTATTTTAGATTAGACAAAAAAAATTGTGTACAGAGTCACCTAGAAAAAAACATTAGATAACATATAATATAAAAAAGAAAAAAATACAAAGAATTGTTATTTTAAATCAGAGGCCTGGTTACAGGCATTCAAACTTATGCTTGCTTACAGCACAGTAGAGGGTGAGTTAATTTAGAGAAGTAAGTCTTAAAACAATGCTGAGAAGAAGTCTCTTTTAATACTAGGAAGTGTTTACCATTCTAGTTACAACAGATAGGCATAATAAAACAACAGAGCAGATAAGTAAAGGGAGTGGGAGATAGGGAATTATATTTTAGTCAGGGTTAGAGCAGGGACATAGCCAGTGTGTTTTGAGATGTTCTTTAAGATATGTTTTGAAGAGTAATGTGGAAGAAAGTGAGAGTTCCTTAGGAAGCTGGTTCCAGGTTGTTCCCACTGTGTTGGAGAATAGTGAGTCCCCAGCCTTGTTGTTAGATTTAGTAGTGGAAACTAGAAGCTTATTAGCAGAGCGTAGTGTTGCCAGATTTTTATATGGGGTAACCAGACTAGTGAGGATTGGAGTATTAATACTACATATTTTCACATTATGTGGAACAGACAGATATGTGATACAGTTAATACTATACGATCTCACATTATGTGGAACAGATGGTTCCACATTTAAATGCTGAAATGCCGAAATCTCGTGTTTTAAAAAAACGAACCCAAGACATCGAGATTCGGTACCTCGACATTTAAAAGTGGGTAAAAAATACAGACACTTAAAATAAAGTGTTTGCAGGGGCAAGCCTCCCTGCAACCCCACGTGGGGGGATGCTTCCCCCACACCTCCCTTACTTAAATATAGCAACTCCGAGATTGCGTTACGGTGAAGAGAACGGTAATGCTCCAGTTTCACTTACCGTTCTCTTCACTGTAGCAGGATCTCGCAGTTGATAATGTAAGTAGGGGGGTGTGGGGGGGTGCAGGGGGGCTTGACCCCTGCAAACACTTTATTTTAATTCATTTATGTTTTTTTTCACCTTTAAATGTTGAGATACCAAAATCTTAGTGTTTTATGTTCATTTTTTTAAAACTCGAGATTTCAGCCTTTAAAAGTGAATCCAGAACAGACAGATAACATGTGATACAGTTAATACTACACCATCGCACATTATGTGGAACAGACATAACATGTGATACGGTTAATACTATACTATCTCACATTATGTGGAACAAACAGATAACATGTGACATAGTTAATAATACATTATCTCACATTATGTGGAATGGACAGATATGTGAAACCGTTTAATACTACACTGTCTCATGTTATGTGGAACCGACAGATAACGTGATGCAGTTAATGCTACACTATCTCACATTATGTGGAACCAACAGATAGCATGTGATATGGTTAACTCATTACTTCCAAGTGACGCCTCCAGACGCATCTGCATTTAACTTCTACTGACACTTCTAGGTGTCAAAAATTGCTTTTTCATATTTGCATCAGTAATTTCAAAACCATGCTATGTATAAGATTTTAAAAGATTTCATCTTAAAGCTTACTCAACTACATTAATATTTGACCTCTGTCTAGTGCAGATGAATACATATTAACAGTTGTTTTTATGATATTAATTTACATAGATATAAGTTTCACTTTTTTTAAATATCGCAACAACCAAGTAACAGAGACAGAATTCCTTAGCCTCATATGAAAGCTCTCACCTTGATGAATAAAATGCTGCTGACAGTATATCTGTAAATTGAGTGGTTGCTGAGATATTATAAGTTATTTACAAAATATTACAAATGTAAAAGTTACTCCCCGGGATTCAACAAAGTTCCGTGCAAGAATAGTGGATCATGCTCATGTATAGCAGCAGAGTGCCCTGCATATTAATGAAGCCGCGCTGCTGTATTCCTACAAGGACATGATCCATGTATGAGCACAGGGGGCCTGTTCATGCAGTGCACGGACACTAAACACACCCCCCTGCACTCAAAGTGCCATATGGTACTTTCTAAGCTGTACTGGCATAATATTGGAGCGTAGCTCTAATATTATGCCAGTATTTCAGTGTCTGCAGGCAGTGAAATGTAAAATAAATCATGTCAGCGTCCACAGACACTGAAATGAAACCGGCAAAGACGAAAGCAATACAGAGGGTGTGTCACAGCTTCTGTGACACACCCCCTGTATTGCTAAAGCACCGTACAGCACTACTGCATCCTGCAAATGCACACACATACCTTCAACCATACAGATTCTCACAGAATGCCAGATGTTAGCCCCATATATGTCATCCACTCTCCATAAAAAAAATGGTTTACTGGCAAATTAGTGTAAAATCATTAAAGTCTAAAGTTGGAAAATAATGAGAGACATACGAGTCTCAGACATCATACCCTTCAGAAATGTCATGCCAATGCAAAGCCTGTTATTCAATCAACTTTCTAAGTTGGCAAGAGCAATATCTAAAATCTGTTCCTATTTTTCCCCCATCATGTCATGCTTTGTCCAGATGTCCTGCCCTAGGAGGCAGAAAGCAATATGCATACCAAAGAAAAAGAAAAATAGAACACCATTCCGCCATTTTTTTTCTGTTCCGAACAAAGTTTAAGCGTAGACGAGCGGGTGTGCGCACTGCGCAGCTTTGCATAGCAGAGTATAAACATCTAAAGGAGCTAAATAGAAATATACGGTCAAATTAGTCAAAAGTGGAGTAGTGTAGTGATTAGAACTTTCACTTAACATGCAGGCATTCATGGTTTGAGCCCCAATGCAGTTTATTCATTTTCATATGAGAAACAGGACTAAAATATGTTTTTATAAGTAGGTACTGAATAATATATATATGTGTTGAGCAGGGTATTGTAGCAGGTCCAAATGTGAGGTGTCAGTGTTGTACAGATGTGAAACCAGCATATAAACACAAGTTTCCCATACAATATAGCCACAACAGAATGTAATGTAATGAAAGCACATAGGGGATGTCATGGAAGGGAAACATACATATCATAAGATGGCATTAAGAAGAAAATGATCCCATAATTCTGATAGTCCATAAAAAGAAAGCTGAACATCGCTTAATGATGTTCAGCTATGCTTACCCAGAGTAAATAGAACTTAAACTGTTATGTTTACCAATAATTAGCATAGCTAAGCAGATTTGCGCACTGGTAAACAGTGCTTAGTATCTACCTCTGTAAGCAATGCTTATCTCAGCTAAGTGGGTTTGCCCGTTGCTTAGCTCAGCTCAGCATATTCAAATTAGACCAATCACAGCAAAGGGCAGAAATCCAACACTACTTAAACTCCACAGGTGGGAATACAACCATAACCAGTTGTAGCTGATCATTGCAGGCACTATGGCTGGTGTTGGAGAAGGTGTGCACTTTCGGACGCAGTGTTGGGGCATGCAGGAGTCCAGGGTCATGGCTGGACTCCTTGTAAAAAACCATGAAGGGTGACTGCTGCAGGACCAGTACCAGGGCTCCCAATATGAAGCAGAGGCCTGGGACAGTCTCGCTCATAACCTCACCAGTGCAACTGACATCCCTCAAACTGGTGAGCAGGTCCAGCATCACTATGCTGACTTGAAGCAAAGGAAGAGGGACTTCTTGGAGCATTGGGACCAAGATGCTCAGGCGCAGAATATCCCAACAGTGTGTAAGTAACACTATTAATTCTTATGTATCAAAGTCCAGCCTAAGTATGACATGGAAAGGTATGCATAAATGTTTGTCTATCTCCTGTAGTGCTGCAGAAGAGAGGGTTGTGAACTTTGAAGCCCACACCAGCAGGCTGCTAAGGCTGTGTCACAAGGCTCATGAGTAATACTCTGCCTAGCAATAGTCAGGGCAAATAAATAGAATACAGTAGAATGTCACCTGCCAGTAGTTAGTAATGTGTACTGTTTGTACTGAATAAACAAGACATTAGCAGAGTAATACTGATGTACAGGATATATATCAATAAAAGTGTAGCAGTACCTTTCAATAAAACACTAAACACCAGACTGTTGTGTGTACTTTGGTATATGGTAGTTTGAATGTAGATGTAATGTTGACGTTAACAGATTAGCTATAAGAAATGTACCATGCACCAGGATCTGGTCCCTGAATAGTAATGCTGTGTTAACCATTGTTTCCATACTGTAATATGTAAAGGTCTGACTACAGATTATAACAAGCATTTGCCATGCATGAATATCAGAATGACAAGGGATATTGTCCAAACAGCACACTATTATAATGAAAACAGTCAGGAAAAAGACAACAGTTCTTCAGTAGCTGAATGTGATGAAACACAACCTTGTGTTCTATTTTTGCACAAACCAGCATGGTTCAAATCCCAGGAGTGCTATTAAGCTGTATGCATAATCTCATCCACAAATATGTGACCATGTGTAGAAAGAGTCAGGTATTGTTAACAGAAATTTCTTCCACAGGTCTGCCAGGTAAGAAAATGTGTAAATGAGCTGTAAGAAGCCTGTAATTATACACTGTGTACAACACCCACTGTCCAACCCCAAGGCTGCAAATGACAGCAAGAGAAGTACGTACAGCAAGTAGTCCCCTCCAAGAAATGTCCCTCAAGGGTCACGCTGTCACAGCTAGTGTTCACTACAACCAACACCCAGGGTGACCAATAGAAATCAAGGTGGATTATGGCACTAGCACACACATGCACAGTTATGACTGCACATATATAACATTGACTATGTGAATATGTAAGAAACAATCAGGTAGTGTTAACAGATATCTCCTCCACAGGTCTGCCAGGTAAGAAAAGGTATAAATGAGCTGTAAGAAGCCTGTAATCATATACATGGTGTACAAACATACCACTGCCCAACCCAAGGCCATAGGTCAATGTAAAGTGAGGTAATACCTGTAGAGTAATGATTAGAGCAATGATCATTAAAGTTGTGAGCACTTCAAGCATATACAGTTGTTAATTGACATCTCCCCCCCACCTTATCTGCACCAATAATCTAAACACATAAATCAATGGGTATGTTTTTCACCAAACCTATTGTTGGGACATGTGTCCTTTTGTTCTACAAATATTGAAATGTTTTTCTGTTAATGTCCCCTGTTCAAATACTGTCATTGGTGGCCTGTTGCTATCAATGTTACCTGCATGCCGTTATAATGGCCACTGTGGTTCCATATATGCATGTATTCTGTTTGCAACTGTTCCAAATCTGTTGTTTTGGATTAATGGGAATACTCATGCATGCTGTTATAACTAATTCTGGAATGTGTTTTGCATGACTAACCAACATATGTTCTACAACTGCAACACCATAGCACAGCTGGGAAGGCCGACCCCAGCGGATCCGCCTCTCCTGCTTCATCTGGCCATGGCACCAGGCCCCAGCATGTCTTGGACCCACCCTGGGACCTCCTCTTCTGCTGGTCCTACACCACCTTCGGGAGGAACTGTCTCAGGGGATGGGGCTCGTCCACCTCCCCGGACGCGGGTGCGAACAGGATACTGTCACCTGAAGCCAGGACTAGGTTTGGGTACATAGCGAGCTCCACAAAGATTTGGAGATCTGCTACACCAGCTTGAGGGCCACATGGCGCATCTAGAGGGTCAGCCTGCCCCTCCTGCTCAGCCCCCAGTACAGCCACCTTCAGGGCCATGAAGGTGCAGTGGTCACTGCTCATGGGTGGGGACCTCAGTCCCACTGCATCCATTTGGGTGCTCATGGGCATCCAATTACCAACCACCCCTGCCTGTCCAAGGTGTTTACCCCTCACATGTGTCATATACTGCCCCTGTCTGCTGTCTTGTCTGTCTTGTCTGTCTACCTACCCAACCTATCTCCCCAAATATACCTACTATCCTTCCCCAACATCCCACACTCACCTTAAAAAAGGGCAATCTATTCCCACAAAAAAATGTTGCCCCCTCATGCATAGCTATCCATTTCACACATTTGTCCACTGGATACATGTAATCTGGTCTAATTGGCATAACAAAACATTATTGTTGTCCTCACCCCTCTCTCAGGGGTTTGAGTGTCCAAATTTACCTCCAAATTCTGTATATATGCACAGCTGTTGTTGTAGAAGAAATGGACAGTTATGTCACCTGTCCTGCACATCCCTACCTGTCTTTCATATTGTTTTTCCCTATTCATGTCCCTTTTTTCACCAGTTTCCTAGCACCCCTTTTTTCATTTCTTTTAAAGAAAGTAGCATGGGGGTAAGTGGGTGTAAGCAGTAGTAAGTGGGAGTAAGTGTGTTTGTGCGATGCTAAGCGAAGCTAACTCAGATTAAGCACTTTTAGGTCTAACTGTGTGTAAGCATAGTTAACCATAAGTTAGCATTGCTTAACGCCACGCAAACCCATACAAACCCACTTACAACTGTTTAAAATTGCCTTAGTCACTCTGTATCCAACAGCCCTTGTTCTGCCCAGCAGCAAAATAACCAGTACTTGCAAGACTTGAACCCAGGACCCTGCACACCATATCAACAGCAATCTACCACTAAGCCATCTGAGCTGTAGATATGTGTGATGTTATTTCAAACATATCATTCAGTAGAGTTATTCAACAGTAGGGAAAAGATCCTGTGTAATTAGTCAAGTTTTGTATATACATATACAAATGTATATGTGTCTGGAGATGCATATACATATGGACAAATAAATACATAATATATGTAGAGATATACATTTAGAAATACACAGATAGACAGAAAAGTGAAGCAATATATATCTATATATGTACGTAAAAAAAAATATATATATGTGTGTGTGTGTGTGTGTGTGTGTGTGTGTGTGTGTATATATATATATATATATATATATATATATATATATAATCTATATATATATATATATATATATATATATATATATATATATAATCTATAAATATATATATATATATATATATATATTTTTTTACATATATATGTATTATATATAATCTATAAATATATATATATATATATATATATATATATATATATATAGATATAAATCTATAAATATATATATATATATATATATATATATGAATAAATATATATATATATATATATATATATATATATATATATATATATATTTTTTTTTACATATATATGTATTGGAGTTGTACATCAGATCCATACCCCAAACCTCTTACTGTAACAAATATGTCCAAAGGATGTCAAAATTGGGGTCAATGGGCCCAAAATAGGGACCTCTTTGAAATATGCCCTTATCCCTCTGTCTCCCGCAGCAATTGTTCTGCCTTGCAACACAATTATCAGTCCTGCACCAAGGGCCCTGTACACCATGGTCAGAGCAATGTACCACCACACCATGTGAGCTCTATAAAATACTGATGGTTTTCAAAACATATCAGTCAGTAGAGTCATTCAACAGTTGGGAAAAGATTATGTAAAATCAGTCAGGTTTTCTATATATACATGTCTATATGTATGATGATGCATATATGTGGACAAATCTATGCACAAAATATATCTATAGAAATATACATGTAAAATATATACATATATACATACACATATAGAAAAGTATATAAATACATACACACACACACACACATGACCCTGGTAACTACCGACCCATAAGTCTGACCAGCCTGGTCTGCAAGGCTATGGAAAGAATCATCATGTAACTCATAAATGGCGACATTGGGGATCTGCAGACCCTTGATCCCACCCAGTTTGGTTTTGTAAAAGGCAGATCCTGCCTCTTAAACCTGGTTGACTTCTTCGAGTCAGTCACTAGTGCCATCGACGAGGGCAAGGCTGTCCACACTGCCTACTTGGACTTGGCTAAAGCCTTTGACATAATACCACACTCTGGCATCATAGACAAGCTCAGCAGCCTAAATGTAAATCCATATGTCACAAGATGGGTAGCAAACTGGCTAAAAAACAGAACCCATAAGGTCAAAATTGCTGGAGCCATGTCAGACTCAAACCAGTCACGAGTGGTGTCCCACAGGGCTCAGTCCTGGGACCGCTCTTATTCAGCATTTACTTCTCAGATGTGAAAGCAAATATGGGAGGATTATGACTGACAAAGTTTGCAGATGACTGCAAACTGGGTGCCATAGTCGATTCACCTGCTGACACACACATCCTACAGAAAGGTCTCACTGAAACGGACAACTGGTGCCGGAATCATGGCCTCAAACTTAACACCAAAAAATGTATAGTCATCCCCTTTGGGAAAAACAAAGTACCCACAAATTATCACATAGACAATAACCCACTGAGTACGGAAGAAGTAATCAGAGACCTGGGGACTCAAGTTGATAGTGACCTCTCCTTTGACAACCATGTTGCCAAAGTGGTCAGAAAGACTTTCTACCTTGCCCATCTCATCATGAAGGGATTCTCATCCAGATCAAAGGAGGTCATTGCACCTCTATATTCCTCCCTTATCAGGCCCATGATTGAATATAATGCTCCATTTGGGATGTACCTCACCCGCACGCATACAACAACTGGAAAGACCCCAGAAGTACCTCACCAAGAAGATCATGGGACTCAAACATATGCCTTATCCAGCTAGATTAAAGAAACTCCAGCTCTATTCAGTAGCATACCACCTGCTCAGAGGTGATTTGTGCCTAACATATAAGGCCATGTCCAACCAAGAACTGATGGACATGCTCCATCTCAAAAAATCCAAATCCACCAGAACCACGCGAGCTAAGGATTTCAACCTCTGCACAAATATAAATAAGACATGCTGGAGGGATAGATTCATAACACAGAGGTTACCCGTACTCTGGAACAAAATCCCAGTTCATGTGAGACAGAGCCCTTCATTGGCACTGTTCAAGAAAAATCTCGATGCATGGATGGGAGATCGTAAGTTTACCCCGGGAGTCACCTCAGTGTCACTACTAGACAGAGGTATAGTATACTAAATAATGGGGTCCCACATGTGTCACTACTAGAGAGGCGCAGCTATATAATACGGGGTGGCGAAAGCCACATCACTATTGGCTAGGCTTGAAAATGCCCCAGGGCAGATAGCCTAGTACACTACTATGAAACTATGAAACTATATATATATATATATATATATATATATATATATATATATATATATATATATATATACACATATAAATATAAATATACCTAAATATATAACAGCTACAAACAAATGCAATCTGAGGGTCATGCTGCTCAACCCTAGAAGTCAAAATCTCAAAAGGCACTCACACGAAGCACTCCTTATTCACAAAGGATGCGCACACATCCAGAATGGTAGCCCAACATAATGCATCACAGATACTGCAGGTGTAGCTTACATAGGAAAAGACAGCAATTCAAGTTGTAGCCTGCCATAGGTCCCCTACCATGTCCCAAGAGTGAAACCCCACATTCCTAAGCACCCTGGAGATTAATACTGTCCAGCCTACCACTCTCATACTGGTTGACCTCAACTACCCCTCCATTAACTGTGAAAGCTACTCATGTATTACTGCACTTGCCCAATGTTTCCTGGAATGCATTCATTCCAATGGCCTGGAAAAGCTCGTTTCAACACCCACTACAGGTAGCAACATCACTGACCTAGTTAGTACTAACATGAGTGACTGTTGCTCTACACTAATAGTCAACTCTGCCATGGTTAGATCTGACCACAATGTAATCACCTTAGGAATCCACATCCCTTCTACCCCCCTGCAAAGGTAATCACCATGGAAAACCTTTCCAAAGCTAACTTTGGCCTCCAAAAAAACAGAGGTGGCTAGCTTCATGGCAGCCATGCAATTGGAAACTAGTTGCATAACTTTCAAATCACACACCAATTCAGTATGAACACATACAAGAATGCATCGATTCCGCCATACCCAATAGAAACAAGACACTCCCCTCCAGAAAAAGGAAGCCAATATGGTGGTCCCCTGCCCAAAGAAATTCTACAACAGAATGAGGAAATTGATATGGAATAAGGTGATGTTCCAAGACTGGAAAAACTCCCTTATAAGCCTCAACAAAAAGATGAGATTCCTCATCAAATACTCTAAAGCTAGCTGTGAAAACAGAATTGCAGCACAGAGTAAAGACATCCACAAGGCCTCCTATAGTTATGTAAACAATCTCCACGGCAATACCAATATGTGCTCTGAGCTACTGCACAATGGTACCTCCTATAGTGAGCCAACAGATATTGGCAATATACTGGCACACAGATTCAGTGGCAACTTTACCCCTCTCCCCACCCCCAAAGGACCAATCACAGTACCAGTACACTACCAGGCACCCAGTAGTACTGCTGCTTGGGTTAAAATACTACTGTCCAAGGCCAATAATACATCTTCTATTGGACCTGGCAATATCCCTGGCTGTCTACTGCATGTACTACAGAGAGAACTGGCACCTCACTGGTTTGACCTGTCCAATCACAGCCTCACTTCAGGCTTTGTCCCTACAAAGACAAAATGATTGACTTAAACAACTGGCTAAGCTTATGGTGTCATTCTAAGGGGATCCAGTATCTGTCTGCCTGGGATGACATGATTGACAGACTGCGATGCTTTGCCAGAGATGGCCTGCACCTGTCACCCTTGGGATTCCTGATACTGGCTAATCTCTTCCCACCCCTATAGTGCCTTTTTAGGCAAGGCTGAAAGGACAAAACCACCACCATAACAGATACAAGTATGCAAAATCTGAAGGTAATGCTACTCAATGCTAGAAGTCTAAACCTCAAAATGCACTCCTCAGGGCACTCCTAAAAATGGAGAACATTGATATCTGTGAAGTAACTGAGACCTGGGTCAAGGCACCAGAGAGCACCCCTGCAATACCAGGCTACAACTCTTACCACACTTTTCGGCCACCAAACCAGGACTGAAACACTAAAGGTGGAGGAGTGTCCATATTCACCAAGGATATTCACACCTCCAGGCTAGTTGTCCAACACAATGCATCCGAAATTCTCCAGGTGCAACTAACACTAGGTAAGACTGCAATCCAAATTGTATGTTGCTACAGATCCTCCACTATGCCCCAATATTTTCACTAAACCTTTCTAAACATACTGGAAAATATTAAGATACAACCAAACACCCTAATACCGGGTGATTTCAACTACCCTGCCATTAACTGGGAAAACTACTCATGTACCAACACCTTTGCCCAACAGTTCTTGGAATTCATAAATTCCAATGCCCTGGATCAACTAATCCATAGTCCCACCAGGGGCTCCAATATTCTGGACCTGGTCATTACCAACATGAGAAATCAATGCTCCACAACAGTGGTCACCCCCTCGTTGGTTAGGTCTAGCTATAAGCTGACCAACTTTAACATCCACATCCCATCCCCACCCCCAGTAAGGAAACATCTGTAAAAAACTTCTCCAAAGCCAACTTCATGCTACTCAAGTCAGAAGTGACAAACTTCATGACACCCATGCAGACGGGAACCGAAAGTTCAACAGACGAATCCAACACTAAAGCACTGTATGAGCACATCCACTCATGCATGAATCGTGCCATCCCAAATAGAACCAAGATTCTCTCCTTCAAAAAAAAAAGCCAATCTGGTGGTCCCCTGTCATAAACAAACTATACAACAGTAGGAAGAAACTGTTGCAGAAAAAAGGAAAATCCCATGATGCCAGAAACTCCCTTACCAGCCTCAGTAAGAAGCTGAGATCCCTCATAAAATCCTCCAAAGCTAGTTACAAAAATAAAATTGCCAAAGATTCCAAAGACAACCACAAGGCATTCTATAGCTCTGTCAAGAATCTAAATGGCAATGCTCAGATCTGCTCTGAGCTACAATAGAATGGCATTAAATATACTGATCCCAATGTCATTGCCAATATCCTGGCAGATCGATTCAGTGCCAACTTTACCCCCTCTCACCCCCTAAAGGGCCCATCTCAATACAGAAAGA
Organism: Protopterus annectens; assembly: GCF_019279795.1. Taxonomy (NCBI): domain Eukaryota; kingdom Metazoa; phylum Chordata; order Ceratodontiformes; family Protopteridae; genus Protopterus; species Protopterus annectens. The sequence continues at coordinate 1,150,529,122 of NC_056747.1, read as the reverse complement.
TTGCCAATTTCCCGTAATCATGGCCACACTGATAAAAAACGCACTCTCCAAAGCTAAGAATACAGCATCCATGGGACCAGATGCCCGGGCTGTGTACTACATGAACTATGAAATTAACTGGCACCTCACCTAATTGTCATGTTTAATCATAGCCTCACCTCAGGTTTCATGCCCACTGAGTGGTGCACAGCTACAGTTATCCCACTCCACAAGGGGGGGATCCACCTTGGATCCTGGGAACTACTGTCCCATCAGTCTGACGAGCCTGATCTGCAAGGCCATGGAACATATTATCATGGAACTTATAAACAAAGACATTGGCAACCTTCAAACACTGGACTCCACCCAGTTTGGGTTTGTGAAGGGCCGATCGCATCTCCTAAATCTGATTGAATTCTTCAAATCAGTCACCAGAGACGTGGATGAGGGTAAGGCAGTCCACACAGCCTATCTGGACCTTGCCATGGCCTTTGACACCATCCCCTACTCTTGAATCTTAGATAAACTTACTAAGCTGGGCATAAATCCCTACATCACTCGATAGTTTGCCAACTGGCTTACTGACAGAACCCACACTGTAAAAGTAGCCGACTCTAAATCCAGGTCCAGGCAAGTGACAAGTGGAGTACCTCAGGGTTCAGTCCTGGGACCGCTCTTTTTTGGCATCTACTTCTCTGAAGTACAGACCAACACTGAGGGACTCTGGCTAACAAAGTTCGCAGATGACTGCAAACTGCGAGCCATTACTGAATCCCCAAATTATGTGGATATTCTACAAAAGGGCCTAACAGATACAGATGCTTGGTGTCAGAGCTGTGGGCTGAAGCTCAGTGCCAAGAAGTGTATAGTTATCCCCTTTGGGAAAAAACATGTACCCATGAATTACCACATAGGTGGCAGTACACAAAACACCGAAAGTGTGATAAGAGATGCAGGAACACAGGTGGACAGTGGTCTCACCTTCGATAACCACATCACCACAAAAGTCAGAAAATCCTTCTATGTGGCACACCTCATCACTAAGGGCTTTTCATCCAGAAAAAAGGAGGCCATTGTCCCACTGTACTCACCCCTGATTAGACCCATCACAGAGTACAATGCCCCATTTGGTATGTACCCCACAAGACATCTGCAACAACTGGAAAGGCCACAGAAACACCTCACTAAAAGAATCACAGGCCTAAAGCAGATGCCCTATGCTGACCAATTAAAAAAACTCCAGCTATACTCTGTCGCATATCATCTACTCAGGGGCGATCTCTGCTTAACATACAAGGCCATGTCAAACCCAGAGCTGTTGGACATGCTACACTTAAAGAAATACCAATCCATCAGAGCCACATGCTCCAGGGATCTAAACCTTGTCATCACAATGAACAAAACATGCTGGAGGGATAGGTTCCTGACCCAGAGACTCCCCATACACTGGAATAGACTGCCCATACATGTCAAGCAGAGCGCCTCCTTGGCCCTCTTCAAAAGGAACCTTGACGACTGGATGGGAGATAGGAAATTTACCCTGGGGATCACATCAGTCGCCCTGCTAGGCAGGGGTCCAGGGAAGCAAATATTGTGGGAAGAAATAGCCAGGGAATTGTTATGGCTAGGCTTGTATAGGCCCTAGGGCCGATAGCCTAGTACCAACGTATGAACCTATGAACATCCTGTGTGTCATTCTCAGGGGATACAGTATCTCTCTGCTTGGAATAACATGACTGACATACCTCAATGCCTGCCAGAGATGTCCTAAATCTGTCAACCCTGGGTTTCCAGGTACAGGGTAAGTGTCTTTCCACCCCTATAGTGCCTTATTAGGCAGTGTTCCACATCAAATTACCACCGTGACAGCTAGACATGTATGCAATCTGACGGTTATGCTGCTCAACAGTAGACATCTAACTGTCAGGATGCAGTCACTCAAAGCACTCCTCAGAGTGGAGGACATTGACATGTGTGCTATAACGGAGAGGTGGTTCACAGTAGCAGACAGCAGCCCTGCACTAACAGGCTATGATGCATTCCATAGCTGTCAGCACTAAAACATGGACCACACCTCCACAGGTGGTGTTGACTCCATATCCATAATGGATATACACACCTCCAGACTTGTATTCCAGCATAATGCATCTGAGGTACTTCCAGTAAAACTGACTGGGGAATAGTACAATCCACACCATAGCCTGCTATCAGTCCCCAGCTATGTCCCTAAACTATCATTGCACATTCCTCAACACCCTGGCATCTATGAAGGTCCAGCCCAAGACTGACATAATAGGAGACTTCAACTATCCCTCCATCACCTGGGAAATGTAGTCAAGCAGTAGTACACTGTCCCAAAACTTCCTGGAATTCATCAGTTCAAATGGCCTGGACCGGCTCATACTGACCCCCAGTAGAGGATGCAGCAACCTTTACTTGTGTTGATTACTTACATATGGGACTGTTGCTCAACCACATTTGTCAATCCCTACCTGGTCAGATCCAAACGTGAGGTAATCAACATGGAGCTCAACATCTCACCCACACCCCCACAAAGTTAACCACCTTGCAAAACCTCTCCAATGCTGACATTGCAGTCATAAAAACAGGGGTGGATGACTTCACTGCACCCATGCCAATGGGAAATAGCTGCATGACTGTCACATCATACACATATGCACAAACATGTACATGGATGCATGGTACTAGCCATAGTCAACAGAACACAGACATTGTCCTCCAAACACTGGAAGCCAATGTGATGGTCCCCTGCCATTATTAAAGTGTACAACAGAAGGAGGACACTGTTGCAGAAAAAGGTGGTGTCCCAAGACTGGTGAACCCCCCTTATAAGCCTCAAACACAACTTGGGATCCCTCATGGAATCACCTACAGGCAGCTATGAAGGCAGAATTGCAGCAGACACTGACGACAATCACCAGAGCCTTTGATAGTCATATCAACAACCTCCCACAGCAATAACCACAAACTCTGTGAGTTACTGCACAATGCTAATTTCTGTTCTGAGACAACAGATATTGGCCACAGTCTTGCTAACACATTCAGTGCCAGCTTCACCCCCCCAGGGGACAATTACAATGGCAGATAAATGCCAGGCAACCAGCATTACTCCAGGCCAGGTTAGACCTGCATTGTCTACAGGCTAACATGCAGCTTCCATGGGACCCCAACATATCTGTGGCTGTGTTCTACATGGCATACAAAGAGACCTGGCACCACATCTGTGTGCCCTGGTCAGTCAAAGCCTCACCTCAGGCTTTGTCCTTCCAAAATGGCACACTGCTACGGTCATCCCTCTCCATAAAGGGGTAGCATCTATAGACCCTGGGGATTATTGGGCCTTTAGCCTGACAGGTCTACTATGTACAATTCTCTATAAAACTGGACTGCAAATAAGTAAAGTAAATCATACCCTTTCATCTGACAATAATGTTGAAATAATTATTTCAATATTCAGCTCAACCCTCACAAAACAGTTAACATTATCTGCACCTATCTTCCTCCAGGAAAAAATCCCACTATTTTAGAAGACCTTTTAAATTGGCTTTCACTAAATTTTCCTCAAGAAACAATACTTTTAGGAGACTTTAATATTGACTGGAATTTATGTCAACACATCTATCCACCCACCCTTATTAACCTGCATGGCTTCTCTCAAACCATTAACTCCCCAACAAGAACAAACAAACAAAATAACAAAGAAAGTATACTTGACTGGATACTTATAAACAGTCCTCAGCAAAAGTATACAACAGGAACCCTCCCAGATGACCTCAGCGACCACTCGCTAACATACATCATTAGGCATAAAACAACTTTAACTATCCCTACCCAAGTCATAACATCCCGTAGCAAAAAATTCTTTGATCCCACTCTGTTTCAAAATGAACTTATGCAAGTCAATTGGTCATCTCTTAAATCTCTCCCTATAGACAAAGCTGTTAACTACTTCAATCATACTTTTCTGGCAATCCTAGAACAGCATGCTCCGATGCGTTCTATAAGAATTAAGTCTAAAACAGCCCAATGGCTTTCAAATACTACTAGGAATCTTATCCTTAGTAGGAACAAAGCCTGGACTAAATGGCGTACCTCAAAAAACACAACTGATTGCCTTATTTTCAGTGAACAAAGAAATTTAACAAAGAAAGCCATCCTACAAGATAAAAAGAACTTTTACACTCAGCTACAACAATCATCCCTACACCAACCACATAAATTCTGGACCGCCATTAATACACTGTTATCACCTGGGAAAGTTGTCACACCAAATCCTATTGATTCAAACCCCGACTGCCCATTAAAAACAGCAAATGCCTTTAATACTTTCTTTACCTCTGCCATTCTAAAGCTAGCTAACCAACAAAGCCCTGATACCTCCAAACTACTAACCCAAGGCCCCACTCCCCCCCCATTCCACCTCAAACCCATACCCACCACATATATATTATCCTTACTTCAAAAACTAAAACCTACAACCCCGCGGCTGACAAATTGCCAGCAGAATTCCTCAAAATTGGTGCTAAAGCCATAGCTTACCCAATCTCCATACTGATTAACAGGACCTTAAATGAAAGCACAATTCCATCATTATGGAAAATCTCATATATCATCCCACTGTTCAAAGGTGGTGACTCTACTGAGTACTCCAACTTTCGTCCCATAGCAATATTATCACCACTTGCAAAAATAATGGAGAAATGCATCCACAAACAGTTATTAAATCACTTACTAAATAATAACCTCCTAGCCAAGTGCCAACATGGTTTTCGCCCTTTCCATAGTACTACTACAGCCTTACTATCCTTTATCGACTCAATTAACAAAAACCGCAACAATAACATACCTTCTTCAGCCTTCTTCGTTGACCTATCTAAAGCCTTTGATATGGTCAACCACAAACTTCTCCTCCATCGTCTGAAGTCCCTCTCTTTTGACAATACAGCCTTAAATTGGTTCACATCCTATCTGGATAACCGAAAACAGGCTGTACTCTGGCATAACCATCTCTCTGATCTTCCCACCTCCATAGGAGTCCCTCAGGGCTCTATCTTAGGTCCTCTACTATTTTCTATCTTTATAAACGACCTTCACCTAGCCACTCCCCTATCAACTTGCATTCAATATGCAGATGATACAACCATCATTTGCTCAGCCCCAACACAGTCTGAACTTTATTCTCTCACACAAAATACCTTCACTACCATAGAGCAATGGTTCTCTAACCATTGTCTCCTCCTTAACCCAAAGAAAACCAAACTCCTGATTTTTACACCCACTCTCTTGTCTCCCTCCATTAATTTCTCACTCACAGCCAACAATGGCATCCTTATCTCCCCAGACAATAACACCAAACTTCTAGGCATAACAATTGACAACCAACTCAAATTTGACACACACATTGACTTTACAATAAAATCAACAAACAGAAAACTAGGCTCTCTTTACAGAATTAAATCTTTCCTTACTCCAGAAGCCAGAACTACAGTAGCTAGAACCCACTTAATCTCTTCCCTTTTATATGCCTCCCCAATCTATACAAATCTTTCTAAATATAATCTTAACAAACTAACTACATCATATAACAATATTGCCAGATTTGCTACAGCCTCTCCATACAGGACTCATCATTGTTCTAATCTTAAAAAACTAGGGTGGCTAGAACTACCTAACCTAATACATTTTAACCAACTTACAATTGCCCATAAAGCCCTCTACTACCCTGACAATACTCCAATGCTCTCCACCCTCATACAACCCTATAACAATCTAAAGAACCTGCGCTCCTCTAACAAAATACTGATTCATACTTCTCTATCTAAGAACTCAGCAGGTGACTCCACATTTTCAAACTCAGTTGGGAAAATATGGAATCAACTACCTCAAGACCTCACTACTCAAACCTCAATCCCACTATTTAAAACTAAACTGAAACTCTTCTTTTCCAACCATTGGCTTTGCTCTTGCAATAACCCAGACTAACCTTTTGTACCTCCCTGCTATGGGACTCTTTCCACCCTCTCTTTTTCTTATATCTAACTCTCTTTATTACTCTCTACAAAACTGTTTCTATTACATCATTTCTAATAAAGACACAAAATCTCTACTTTTCAACTTCTTATAAAGATGTAATACAGTAACTAGATACTTTAATTGGATTTTTATACTGTACATGTTCCTATGTAATAGTGAAACTAGGTACTTTACCTCATATTGTACTCAAATGTTTTTAATTCTATCAGAAGGTTTAAAGTACATGTTTTTGATTTTTGATTTTTGATTTTATTTGTATATGCTGATATATTATGATAAATTTTTGTTTAGTCTTACTATAGTAGTATTGTAGAGGAGCTTTTCTCCCCGGGCCTCCACTGAAAAAGGACATGTATCCAGTTGGACTAGCCCGGTAAACAAATGTAAAATAAACAAATGTAAAATAAAATAAAATAAATAAAATGTACGGGTATTGGCACATCATCAGGGACTTGATTGACCAAGATATGGATGATCTCCTAACTCAGGACCCCACACAGTTTGGCGTTATGAATGGCAGATCATGCCTGCTCAACCTGGTTGATAACTTTCAGTGAGTCACCAGAGCTGTGTATGACAGTAAAGGACTGCATACAGCCTACCTCAATCTGGCCAAGGTTTCTGCTACCATTTCTCAGTCAGGGATTATTGATAAACCCGACAAACTAGGCATCAACCCCTATATCAGTGGGTGGTTTGCAAATTGGTTCACAGAACACATAGTGTGACAGTGGCAAACTCCAAGTCAGACTGGCAAGCAGTCACGAGTGGAGTCCCACAGGGATCAGTACTGGATAGTGTCCTGTCCAGCATCTACTTCTCAGGAGTCCAGCCCAACACAGAGGAACTTTGGCTGACCAAGTTCACAGAGGACTGCAAGCTGGGAGCTATCATGAACTCCACAAGTGATGCACACATCCTACAGAAAGGCCTTACTGAGACCAATGAGTGGTGTGGAAACCATGGTCAGAAGCTTAACACCACAAAATGGATCATCATCCCCTTTGGTAAAACTCTCAGTTAGCAATAAGTACCACATCAATGGGAGCACAATGAACACTGTAGGCATTATAAGAGATCTGGGGACACAGGTTGACAGCAACTTCTCCTTCAAGTACCACATTGCCACTGTGGTCAGGAAGTCTTTCCATATGGCACATTGCATTACCAAGGGTTTTGCATCCAGGAAGACAGAGGTAATGATCTCTGTCTACTATTCCCTCATTAGACCACTCCCCAAGTATTATGGCCCACTTGCCATGTACCTCACTAGACACCTGCTACAGCTGGAGAAGCCACAGAAGCACCTTACAAAGGGGTTCCCAGGCATTAAACACACATCCTACACAGACAGACTCAGAAGACCCAAGCTATTCTCTGTGTCATATCACCTAATTAGCAGGTATCTGTGCTTGACTTACAAAGCCATGTCTGACCCAGCTGGTTTAGAAATGCTACATATAAATCCATCCACACCACACACTGTAGAGACCTCTACCTCAGTACCACAATCACCACAATATGTTGGCGGGACAGGTCCCTCACCAAGAGACTGCACATGCCCTGGAATACACTTCCCATACATGTCATGCACAGCACCTAGCTGACCCTGTTCCAGAGAAATCTTGATGAGTGGATGGGTAATAGACAGTTCACCCCAAGGATCATTGCAGTGGCTATACTTGATACAGGCACTGGAACTTAACATTGGGTGGCACAATGGCAGGGCCCTTCTATTTGTTAGGCTTGTTAAGGCTTCTGGGCCATTACCTACTACACACTTATGAACGTATAAAGGGAATGATATCAGCAGGACTAATAAAGTAGTACAGTGGGTGTTAAACGTATCAAAATACTTTGTCCTACAAACAGACACACACACATACACACACACACACACACACACACACACACACACACACACACACACACACACACACACACACACACACACACACACACTTGCCAGATGTGAGAGTAGAACCTCTCCCTAACTAGTGATTTGTACCATGGTGTTATACAGTTATCACACATGCTACGGAGCTTACTGGGTTGAGAGTTGGCCAAAGGTGCTGATATGGGGAATGACATCAGCAGGACTGATAAAGTAGGGCAGTGTGTGGGAAACATATCAAAATACTCCTACTTACAAACATACATATCCACACACACATTTCCCGGATACAAGAGTAGAACCCCTGCCAAACTAGCCATTTGTACTATAGTGTTAAGCATTTATCACACACACTAATGAGCTAACAAGGCTGACAGCTGGCCAAGGTTGCTTATAAGGGACTGGCATCATCTGGACTGATAAAGTGAGGCACTGTGAAGTGTCGTGGGTGGGAATGGCATAAAAGTGTTTCACCTATAAACAAACAAACACACAACTCCCTCAGTCTTGCACACACAGCTCTCAAACACACACACGCTTCTACATTTTCCACGACTGAGATTAGAACTCCTACCTAACTAATTATTTGTGCTATCATGTTATACAGTTATTGCACATGCCACAGAGCTAATGTATGATGACTGATCTATGCAGGACTACTAAAGTAGAGAAAGGGAAAGTGTACTGAGTTTGAATGGACCCAATGCACCTTTTACTTTGTATCCCACATTCTGGCTTATAGATTAAATTGCACACACACACACACACACACACACACACACACACACACACACACACACACACACACACACACACACACACTTTTACATTTGCCAGGACTGAAATTAGAACTCCTACCTAACTAGTTGTTTGTACTATAGTGTTATGCAGTTATCACATGCACCACAGAGCGTATGGGGCTGAGCTTAACAAAGGTGACTTCTATAATGACAGACATCTTCAGGACTGCTAAGGTGGGGCAATGGGAAGTGCACTGGGTGGGGAAGGCCTGTTCATTCCTAGATCCTACTGACATTTCTCTAAGTGTATGAGCATCCCCAGTGTGTCCTTCTAAGTCCAGTTTGTTTTGTGCTACAGCCATACCTCTCAACCTGTTGGTGCAGGATATCTGGAGATAGCCTATCAAAATGTGGGGGCAGTGGGCCATACAATGATTGTGACAATTTCTCTCAGTAATGTAAGGGTTGCTAGGGTTACAGGGCTTGTTCTAGCAGACATCTGTCATATATGCCATTTGACACTGTCATGTATAGTTTCAGTACCTTGTGACATACCTCCTCAGATCATCACAGTGATTTACCAGAGGAATACAGGATGGATGATGCACACACAAGGTTTATGGGCCAAATGCTACACAATTCTTGCACTATCCAGCCTGTTTAGGGGTGTACCTACAAGCAATTGACTGTTGGTGCTGTGGAAATGGTCCAGCACCTTGATGATATAGTACAATGGTGGAATCTCTGTGCATTTATGTTCTGGCCTAGTATGGTTTCCAGTCCACAGTTGGGTAATATAAGTCAGACAGGATCAGGGTGACATGCAGACTCCAGATAGAATTGTAGGGCATAGGATATGTGGGGGATGTGTGTCCTGGGCAGATATGCTTGCCTATAGCTACCAGTACTTTGCATTGGGCTCTCCTCAATGGTTGACTGCACTTGGAGGATCTTGTGTGTGTCAGACTGTTTGACCAGCCTGGAGGTGTGTGTTTGTCGGGTCTATATTAGAAGACCAAATGAAACAAATATCGAATGACATAACAGCGAAAAGACCGGACCTCGAAGTGCTGTTTGCCGGATCACAGTACAGTGAAGATTGGAATATTTGCTCTTTCCTCACTGTAGTGTGATCTCGGAGTTGGTATATATATTTAGTGAGGGGTGTGAGGGGCACAGCCCCCCACAATAACAAGTTCAAGGTCCAGTGTTTCCACTGTTATGCCATTCAATATTTGTTTCATTCGGTCTTCTAATACAGACCCGTGTTTGTCACACATATATGTATAGCCCACCTCATTTTGCTTGGATGGCCACATGCTGGGATCAGAATGTTGCATAGGATGAGTGATCAGGGAGGGGTGTGTTACTCCCCATAGCTGTAGCCCAAGGTTCTGTGGGTGCAGACATGTCACCATCTTCCAGGGTTAGGCCTGTCTGCAGTGAGTGCATTCCCATGTTTAAACTGCTAGCCCTGCCTGTCAACTGTACAGAGTATCACAGAATGTCCACATCCATGGCTCATATATCTTGCTGGTTACCCAAACAAGTGTGATTTTCCAGCAAAAGTGTTTTGCAAGTCACTCTGGGTTGAAGTCAGATATTACTGACAGTTGACATTGCAATTTCAGACTTCGTACCCATCAGATAGACCATGCTACTACAAATCATTCCATCAACTTTATAACATTATTAGAGCAGCATTTCACAGGTGTCCTTCTCTTTGGACCTTCATCACCCCATTATTCATGGCTTTGTCCTGACTTTTGGCTCCCTGAGGCTGGCATGTTTGCTCCTAGCAGTTGTCAGCATGGCCTTTTTTTGCATTTTGTGGACTGTGTTATGTTGGTGTTATGGACCCCATGACACTCCCTAAAGGGCACTATGGGTGAGGCATAGGTATTTTCCAGAGGTCTGTAGGCCAGGTGTGACAGATGCAGGCCATCTGTCGTAGTGCAGTGGATTCTAATGATCATATGTTCCCAGGCTGCTGGCAGGAGACACCCCTCGGATGGCGCCAGTAAGTTAACTGTAGGTATTACTGACAATTGCTTTCTGTTACTATTGCACAATCACTATGGGTGACAGATGGATGCTGCTTAAGTCTAGGAATATGTTACTGCATTTCTATGGGACTTTGGGGGGGGGTGACATAACTGTACATGATACACATCTGCACAGACTGTGCTAATATTCGCTTAACATTTTGGTCCCATGTAGCATGGTGGTGTGCCCTGTCTTTCATTCTACAGGCATAACAGTATCAACCAGATATCAGATTGTTCTGGCATAGACATTTGTAGTTTCAGACTTCTTACCTTTCAAAGCTATACTACCACTGACAGATCTGCTGCGATATCACTGTGTAAAAGTCTGTGGGTGTGGATTTCATGGATGTCGCCATGTGAGGACCTTTGCCAGGCATTTCTGTATGGTTGTCTACAGCTGATCTGCTGTGTGGGGTTGGTGGTGGGTATGAGACCCCCACTTTGACATCCATGCTTGTGACCTATAACCCCCCCCCCCAGTTATTTGGCTCACCACATATACTGCAGTGGTATTTGTTGACTAGAGTGGTACTGCATGGTGTGGGTAGGGCAGTACTAGGGATACACATCCTGCTGTCCCACGGAGCTGTCAGTTTTCTGCTGCTCCCGGTTAGCCACCCCGTTTCATTACATGCTTGATCAATACCATAGATATGCTGTCAGAAAATTCCACTCCATTAGTTTATTTTGTTACAGAGACTGGCTTACCTTGTGCCTGCAGCTGTTGTGAGGGTGGTGCTTGAGGGCTGACTATGTCAGATGCACGCTATATACTGCCTATACATGGTCAGGTATAGGTGGTGTGATGTTTGACATCCATTTTACTGTGAATGCGAGTCAGACAAAGAGAGTGAGATCAGTCCCTGGCGGGCTACAGTGTCAGTGTATGTGCTATGCATTGCCTCTTTGCCAAGGTCAGGGCATACTGGGCATGCCTCCATCTGCCTACAGGGGCAGGCTCAGGGTGCAGCTCTGTGCCTGTGGGGGCCTTGGCAATGGTGGGGGGCTGTGTGGCCCTTCCCCAGTTTGTTCCTGCTGCAGCTGTTTCCACACGATCATATTGTGTAGCATGGCACATACTATGAACATGTGTGCACATGTGACTGGAGAGTACTGCAAGGTTCCACCGGATATGTCAAGGCAGTGGAACCATGACTTGAGCATCCCAAATACATGCTCTATAATGATCCTAGTTTGTGCATGTGCCTCATTATGGCATTCTTGTGTGGGTGTGTAGGCATTTCTGATGGGTGTCATCATCCACAGCTCCAGTGTGTAGCCAGCATCCCCCACTGAATGCCCATACGGGATGTCCCCCCGGCAAACCACTGATACAGCTGTGAGGAATGCCAGATGCGGGAGTTGTGATATCTTCCAGGGCAGCCAGCACACACATTCATGATAATGCCCAAGGCATCGCACATGACTGGGCAGTTGATGGAGTGGAACCCCTTGCGGTTTATGTAGACCCTACCCCGGTCACCAGGTGGTGCTTTGATGTGGATGTGCATGCAGTCTATGGCACCCAGTACCTCCGGGTAGTCTACTACATGGTGAAAGAGATGCATATTGTGGACCCTCTCTTCACGGGTGATGGGGAATTTAATGTGCTCCTTGGCATGTGGTCGCATGGCATCCAGGAACTGGTGGAGTATCCTGGAAGCAGATGCCTGTGAGACTCCCATGACATCCCCAGCTGGTCTTTGGAAAGTACCTGTAGTTAGTATTCTTAGAGCTTCACATACCTTGGTATCCACTGAGATGGGTTCCCCTCTGTTTGTTCTGGATGTGAGGTGAGGCCAGCACAGCTCCACAATTTGCAGTATCTCCCTGTCCACCCTGTAGTGCTCTAATATCTCCAGATCATGTAGCCCCTGGTAGATTACCCTGGGCCTGAGAACTCTTCTCCTCCCCCTCATAAGTCTGGGGTGGTTGTCAGCATTGTCCTCTTCCCCACCCTCAGCCTCTTGCACATACTGATGTATAAGAGCGACAGCAACCCCTAACATTTTGTTAGTTTTGTCAGGTAAAATTTCCCCGTCTGTGTACACAAGTGGTGTAGAGTTTGTGGGAAAAAACAGACTGAAAGGAGTTTGCATAGTTTATAGTGGTGTGCTGCAGATGCTGCCTGTGTGATTGGCTGAATATAATACATTCCACTTGCCAGCTCTATTACTTGTATATGAGTGCCTCTATTCTGCTATTTCCCTTTTTTTTTGTTCCACTTGCCATTCCCTGTTTTTTTTTTATTTTGTGGTTTAAATCCTGGTGCGTGATGTGCACACCCATTTAGGCAAGATAAACAAGGCTATACAGCTTTGGACACACCCCCTTACTTACATATACACAGTGCTGTCATTTCCCGTTTTTTTTTTTTTTTGCTTAAGACCCTGTGCGCGCTGCGCACACTCCTGTAGGCAGTGCAAACAAAGCTATACAGCCTGAGACACACCCCCTTGCTTACCTGGGCTTAGCCAAGAGCAAACCGGGGAAACAGAGCACCAGTGTACTTACAGCAAGCATGACACACCCCCTTTTCATGTTAGCTGCTCCTCCTGCCTACTCAATCGTGTTCTAGCACCTACATGGTTAGGTGCAGATTTTGGACTTAGAATATTTTGTGATTCAGTAACATTCATCTCATTTGCATACCCCACTGATTTAGCCCATTGATACTGCACTGACATGTAGCCTTTCCCCTTGACAACCACTGTCCCCTGGTATTATTTTGATTTTGCATGCCATAGACTATAATAGCAGAATGCAAATTTCCCTTAAACTTAGGTGTTCACATTTTGGTTTTTATTTTCAGCACGACAGTGTATGCACGCTGCTGCCCTATGCTTAAACAGCCAAGATCGGCCACAAAAAAAAAATAGTATTTTTTATTAAAATTAAACATTTATTCATGCCAATGGCCATATATTTGGCCATTGGCATGCCTAGAGATGTGAATACATACTTTTATATGGGCTGTCATGCCTCCATTTTCTTTTTTGCAGAAAAGTGTTCAGTTAGTACCTGAACACATTTCTGCACTGACACTGTTCCTACACGCAGACCTGGCAACTTCCTGAAATACTAATTCACATCATTTGCATGGTTTTCACCAGCAAATGAGGTTATTAGCATGCAGCATGGCCTTCCATGCAGGATCAGGGTAGACAGGCTCTTGCACGTCAGATCAGCAGTTTGCTGAATTGCTCGGTGGCCGAACTCCGTGTAGGAGTTGCTACACTGTTCCTGCATGGAGTTTTAGCATTTGTGAAACCCAGGGGCTATATTTACTGTGACTTATAAAATTCAGTTTAAGACCTAGAACCTAAAGAGTACTACCACTATGAAAATAGTTTGGGCTGAAGAGTTTGCCATTTATACTTCTTCCAAAGGTTCCTGGAGTTCATAAATTCAAATGCCATGGAACAACTAGTCACCGTTCCCACAAGAGGAGAAAATATACTAGATCTCATCATCACAAACATGGGGACAAAATGCTCCACACCGGAAGTATATCCCTCATTGGTGAGATCAGATCACAAACTTATCTCACTGGAAATCCACCCCCCCCCCACCCCAAACAAAAAAGACCACAGTGAAGAACTTCTCTAAAGCAAACTTCACACTACTCAAGACTGGTGTGGTATCCTTCAAGGCTCCCGAGCCAGTGGAAACCATAATCCAAGCTGCGGAAGCCTTTACAAATGCCTTCTACGAACACCTCCAGGACTGCATGGATCAGGCAATCCCTAATAAAACCAAGACTCTTTCCACCAAGGGCAAACGTCCAGTCTGGTGGACCCCAGCCATAAACAAACTTTACAATAGGAGGAGAAAGCTATTACATGATAGAGCAAAATCCATAAAAGAGAAGACATCCTTGATCATTATTAGTAAAAAAATACGAGCACTCATAAAATCATCCAAGGCCAACTTTGAGAGAAAAATTGCAATTGATTCAAAAGACAATCATAAGGCCTTCTTCAGCTATGTTAGGAACCTGGGTGGAAACTCCCAGATATGCTCAGAATTAGTCCAAAATGATGCAAAAATCACTGAACCCACAGACATTGCCAACATACTGGCAGACAGGTTCAGTGCAAACTTCACCCAAAGGAGAGATAACTATCCCAGCGGAGTGTAGCCTCCCAGACATCTCAAATGCGCAGGTGAAAGCTGCTCTCTCTAAAGCTAAAAACACAGCATCAATAGGACTGGATGGTGTCCCCGGCTGTGTGCTACACGAACTCAATGAGGAACTTAACCCGCATATAAGGCAGCTGTTTAATCTTAGCCTTACCACAGGATACGTGCCCAAGGAGTGGTGTACGACAACTGTGGTCCCACTCCACAAAGGCGGTGCCTCTACAGACCCTGGTAATTACCGCCCCATAAGCTTAACAAGCCTGGTCTGCAAAGCTATGGAGAGGATCATAATGGAACTCATAAACAAAGACATAGGGGACTTGCAGACATTGGACCCGACCCAGTTTGGCTTTGTCAAGGGCAGATCATGCCTTTTGAACTTGGTCGACTTCTTCGAAACAGTCACCAAGGCCATTGATGAGGGAAAGGCAGTCCATACAGCCTACCTTGACCTTGCAAAAGCTTTCGACACAATACCCCACTCGGGTATTATAGAGAAACTTACCAGCTTAAATGTAAACCCATATGTCACAAGATGGGTTGCAAACTGGCTAAAGGACAGAACCCACAGGGTTAGAGTTGCTGGCGCCATGTCAGACTCCAGCCGGTCACAAGTGGTGTCCCACAGGGCTCAGTCCTTGGCCCCCTGTTGTTCGGCATCTACTTCTCAGAAGTACAGGCAAACATAGGAGGACTATGGCTGACAAAGTTTGCAGATGACTGCAAACTGGGCCATAGTGGAAAGTACATCGGACACAGATATCCTTCAGAGGGGTCTCACGGAAACTGATAACTGGTGCCAGAGCCATGGCCTGAAGTTAAATGCCAAAAAATGTATAGTCATACCCTTCGGGAAAAACAAGGTAACCCCAAGCTACCATATAGATGGCAATCCATTAAGCACAGAAGAGGTTATCAGGGACCTGGGGACCCAGGTTGACAGTGGCCTTTCTTTTGACACTCACATTGCTAAAGTGGTTAGAAAGACCTTCTACATTGCCCACCTGATCATGAAAGGATTCACATCCAGATCAAGTGAGGTCATTGTTCCCCTGTACTCTTAACTTATCAGACCAATGATCGAGTACAATGCCCCATTCGGGATGTATCTCACCCGAAACCTGCAGCAATTGGAGAGACCCCAAAAGTTCCTCACCTAAAGGATAAAGGGACTCCAAAATCTGTCATATGCTGCCAGACTGAAGAAACTCCAGCTGTATTCAGTCGCATACCGCCTGCTCAGAGGTGACCTGTGCCTGACATACAAGGCCATGTCCAACCCGGAATTAATGGACATGCTCCACCTCAAAAAATCCAAATCTACCAGATCCACTAGAGCAAGCGGCTTAAATCTTAGCACGGATATAAATAGGACATGCTGGAGGGATAGATTTGTCACCCAGAGACTCCCTATGCTGTGGAATAAAATCCCGGTCCATGTGAGGCAGAGCACCTCGCTGGCCCTGTTCAAGAGAAATCTTGACCGGTGGATGGGAGATCGTAGGTTTACCCCGGGAATCATCTCTGTGTCACTGCTGGCCAGAGGCACAACAAACTAATGGGCACAGTATTTTTTAACATAAGGGGTGGTGTAAGCCACAAAACTTTGGGCTAGGCTTATAAATGCCTTAGGGCAGATAGCCTAGTATAAACCTATGAACCTATGAACCTATAATCCCTATGGCTCCAGATATATGAACATTTGTTTGAAATGTGAGGACATAATTTGATTTTGTCAAAAGGATTAGGCTCCCCCATTGGAAGTTACAAGGCAAACTTCCTGAGTTCAACTGGAGTTAATACTACACTATCTCACATTATGTGGAACAGACAGATAAAGTGATACTGTTAATACTACACTATCTCACATTATATGGAATAGACAAATAAAATGTGATACGGTTAATACTGCACTATCTCACATTATGTTGAACAGACAAATGACATGTGATACATTTAACACTACACTATCTCACATTATGTGGAACAGACAGATAACGTGATACATTTAACACTACACTATCTCTCATATGGAGCAGACAGATAACATGTGACATGGTTAATACTACACTATCTCACATTATGTGGAACAGACAGATAACATGTGATATGGTTAATACTACACTATCTCACATTATGTGCAACAGACAGATAACATGTGATATGGTTAATATAACACTATCTCACACTATGTGGAACAGACATATAACATGTGATACAGTTAATACTACACTATCTCACATTATGTGTAACAGACAGATATGTGATATGGTTAATACTACACTATCTCACACTATGTGGAACAAACACATAACATGTGATGCATTTAGTACTACACTATCTCACATTATGTGCAACAGACAGATAACGTGATACATTTAACACTGCACTGTCTCACATTATATGGAACAGACACATAACATGTGATACAGTTAATACTACACTATCTCACATTACATGAAACAGACAGATAACATGTGATACATTTAACACTACACTATCTCACATTATGTGGAACAGACAGATAACATGTGATTATAGGTTCATAGGTTCATAGGTTCATACTAGGCTATCTGCCCTAGGGCATTTGTAAGCCTAGCCAGAGTGTGTTTGGCTTTCGCCACCCATTTAAATGAATTTTATTATGCCCTTTTCGAGGTTTAGTTTACTGTGCCTCTGTCTAACAGTGACACAGACGTGATACCTGGGGTAAACCTATGATCTCCCATCCACTCATCAAGATTCCTCTTGAAGAGAGTCAGTGAGGGACTCTGCCTAACCTGGACTGGGATTTTATTCCAGAGTGAAGGGAGCCTCTGGGTTATGAATCTGTCCCTCCAGCATGTCCTATTTATTTCCGTGCTGAGGCTCAAGTCCCTCGAGCACATAGCTCGATGGGATTTGGATTTTCTGAGGTGCAGCATGTCCATTAATTCTGGGTTGGACATGGCTTTATACGTCAGGCACAGAACGCCTCTAAGCAGGCGGTATGCAGCTGAGTAGAGCTGGAGTTTCTTTAACCGGGCAGCATATGGCATTTGTTTGAGCCCTTTGATCCTCTTGGTGAGGTACTTTTGGGGTCTTTCTAGTTGCTGCAGGTTTCTGGTAAGGTACATCCCAAAAGGGGCGTTGTACTCAGTTATGGGCCTGATGAGGGATGAGTAAAGAGGCACAATGACCTCCCCTAATCTAGATTAGGTGGGCTATATAGAATGTTTTTCTAACCACTTTGGCCACGTGGTTGTCAAATGAGAGATTGCTATCAACTTGGGTCCTCAGGTCCCTAATTACTTCTTCCGTACTTAATGGATTACCACCTATGCGGTAATTTGTAGGCACTTTGTTTTTGCCAAAGGGGATGACTATACACTTTTTGGTGTTTAGCTTGAGGCCATGGCTCTGGCACCAGTTGTCTGTTTCTAGGAGACCCTTTTGGAGGATGCTTGTGTTAGCTGGAGAGTTGATTATGGCACCCAGTTTGCAGTCATCTGCGACCTTGGTCAGCCACAGTCCTTCCATGTTGACCTGTACCTCTGAGAAATATATACTGAACAAGGGAGGTCCCAAGACTGAGCCTTGTGGGACGCCACTTGTAATTGGTTTGGAGTCTGACATGGCTCCAGCAATTCTAACCATGTGGGTTCTGTCCTTGAGCCAGTTTGCAACCCATCTAGTGACATAGGGGTTTATATTTAAGCTGGATAGCTTACCTATGATGCCCGAGTGGGGTTTTGTATCGAAGGCTTTTGCGAGGTCCAGGTAGGCTGTGTGGACCACCTTCCCCTCGTCAATGGCATTGGTGACTGTTTCAAAGAAATTGACCAGGTTTAAGAGGCAGGATCTGTCCTTAACAAAGACAAACTGGGTAGGATCCAGTGTCTGTAGGTTCCCAATATCTTTATTTATGAGTTCCATGATGATCCTTTCCATAGCTTTGCAGACCAAGCTAGACAGGCTTATGGGGCAATAGTTTCCAGGATCCGTTGAGTCACCACCTTTGTGGAGAAGGACCACTGTTGCTGTACGCCACTCTTTGGGTACATATCCTGTAGTAAGGCTGAGATTGAACAGTAGCTTTATGTTTGGGTTCAGCTCATCTTGGAGTTCATGTAGGACACAGCCCGGGACACCGTTTGGTCCCATTGATGCTGTGTTTTTTGCTTTGGAGAGGGCGGTTCTTACCTGAGCATCTGAGATGTCAGGGGGGCAGCACTCTGCTGGAATAGATATTTGCTCTTTTGGTGGGGAGGGGGGGGGAGTTTGCGCTGAACCTGTTGGCCAGGATGTTGGCAATGTCTGTGGGTTCAGTGTATTTTTTGTCATTTTGGACTAATTCTGAGCATATCTGGGAATTTCCACCCAGGTTCCTAACATAACTAAAGAAAGCTATGTAATTATCTTTAGTGTCCTGTGCAATTTGTCTCTCGAAGCTGGCCTTAGATGATTTTATGAGTGCCTGTAGTTTTTTGCTAATACTGATCAGAGATGCCTTCCCTTTTTGGGATTTTGCTCTATCATGTAGTAACTTCCTTCTTCTATTGTATAGCTTGTTTATGGCTGGGGTCCACCAGACAGGACACCTGCCTTTGGGGGATTGGGTCTTAGTTTTATTTGAGATTGCATGATCCATGCATTCCTGAAGGTGTGCGTTTATAAAGGATTCTGCAGTCTGGGCCGTATTTTCCACAGGCCCGGGGGCTTTGAAGGATTCCACCTCAGTTTTGAGTAGTGTGAAGTTTGCTTTAGAGAAGTTTTTCACTGTGGTTTTCTGGGCAGGGGGTGGGGTCGGGATGTGGATATCCAGTGAGATTAATTTTTGGCCTGATCTTACCAGAGGGATACACTTCTGGTCTGGAGCATAGAGTCCCCATGTTGGTGATGATCAGGTCCAGTATGTTTTTCCCTCTTGTGGGAGAGGTCACAAGTTGTTCCATAGCATTTGAGTTTATAAATTCTAGGAACCTTTGGAGGTGGGTTTGTCTTTTGAGCCTTGCCTAAGAAAGGCACTATGGGGGTGGTAAGAACCTTTGCCAATATCCAAAAGCCCAGGGGTGACAGGTGCAAGCCGTCCCTAGCGAAGCAGCGTGGCTTGTCAAGCAT
The DNA here is from genome assembly GCF_019279795.1 of Protopterus annectens. Taxonomy (NCBI): domain Eukaryota; kingdom Metazoa; phylum Chordata; order Ceratodontiformes; family Protopteridae; genus Protopterus; species Protopterus annectens. The sequence goes on along the minus strand of NC_056747.1, from coordinate 1,150,509,164 downwards.
GTCATACCAGGCTGACAGGCATTGGATCCCCTTTGAATGACACCAATACTTAAGCCAATTGTTGAAATTGATCATCTTGTCTTCATATTGTGGCATCATTCTTGGTGAGGGTAAGATGCTACTCAAGGTCAGGGTCATACCGGCTTGGGCTACATGCTCAGAGAGCTCCTCTATATCTCTTTTCGTGTAGTCCAGGGAGGTACGTCTCAGGTCATTCCCACCAGCATGGACAATGACTGAGTCATATTTGTACTTGCCTTGGTGTGACCTGAGTGCTTGTGTTATGTGGTGGATCCTAGCGCCCGACAGGCAGCTCACCGTGACCTTCTCCTTGTTCAGCCTGATAAGCAGGACGTCAGTGTGCCTGATGATAGAATCACCTATTACAAGTGTATCAGGTGTGTTGTTTAGCCTTAAGGGCTGTGACTGTTCGGCACACTGGCTTTGTGAACTATGTGTTGCACATGTTTTGTTTTGGGGTAGCAGTTGCTTGGGTGTCTGCTTTGGAGGTCTCTGCTGCTTAGGCAGATTTTTATTTAGAGCCTCCGAGTATGTTTTTGTGTGTTTATGTGTTTGGTTTGCTGTTGTGGTAGATCTATGTGAGACTGGAATTGTAGTGAGTGTGGATACCTTCTCCTCCTGACTGGTTATGCCAGTACTGAGTTGAGAGAGCTTAGCCTCCAGTTTGGCTATATGGTTGCATCTCTCACATATATTGGAACTTGGGAGGAGGAGAGGGTTGTCTGTGTACATGAGGCAGTTGTAACATTGCCTCAGGATTCCCAGATTCACCAGCTGGACCAGAGAGGAGACTGCCAACTGACCTTTGGACATGCTAGAATAGTACAGGGAACTCCTTTAAAATTGAAAAAAGGGCCAATGGGGAGTAAAGTACTCAAGGGGAGTTTGTGAGGGTGTAGTGCTTTTAATTTTTTAGTGTTGTTTTATATAATTGCTTTAGTGAGCAAGTGCCAGGCTTTAGAGTAGGAATAGGGTGTTTATTATGAGAACTAGAGCAGTTCTAAGGGAAAAAGTGAAGAGCAGACTTTGTGGAGCCGAGAATGGTTTAAACCCAATAAAGCGGCGCTGCCTGATACTGCGCTATGCGCAAAATCACGCAAAGCCGCGCTAAAGCGGGTTTTATACAGGGGGACTTGAAAGAGCTAGAAATTGCCCCAAAACAGCCAATAGACTACCAGATTCTTGTGCTGGGAACACTCCTCCAGGGATAGACAGGCTGCTCTAAGCTCCCCACTCCCACTGGTGAACAAAGAAGCCTCCTTTTACCCAAGGAAGGAAATGGGCAACACAGGAACTTTCCAAAAGTCCAGAATACAGCAAAGCCTGTATTTGGACTACTCTAGGTCAGGAAAGGTGGGAAACAAGGATAATTTTTTTGTTTTTTTCTTTTTTTGCAAATAAACAGCAGGAAAATGCAATAAATATGTAACACAGGCTAGAGCACTTGAGTGTGTAGCCTCAACAGGTAAATGCAACAAACAGGACAAACTTTAAAAGTGCAGGTGCAAAAACAACTTTAAACAGTTTAAAACAGTTAAAGAAGCAGAAATACTTGCTATTTAGCTAGATCAGACAGTCACCCAGGTAGTAGCAGAAAAAAAAACACTTTTATCAGGTAAGCAGTCACTCTTTTAGCCTCTCTGCTGCTAGCTCCACTCTGCAGGACTACGTGGAGCTTGGCTGAGTAGTAACAAGCGCAAAAACCGCGCCGAAGCGGGTTTTATACAGGGGGACTTGAAAGAGCTAGAAATTGGCCCAAAACGGCCAATAGACTACCAGAGTCTTGTGCTGGGAACACTCCTCCAGGGATAGATAGGCTGCTCTAAGCTCCCCACTCCCACTGATGAACAAAGAAGCCTCCTTTTATCCAAGAAAGGGAATGGGCAACACAGGAACTTTCCAAAAGTCCAGAATACAGCAAAGCCTGTATTTGGACTACTCTAGGTCATGAAAGGCAGGAAACAAGGATAATTTTTTTGTTTTTTTCTTTTTTTGCAAATAAGTAGCAGGAAAATGCAATAAATATGTAACACAGGCTAGCGCACTTGAGTGTGTAGCCTCAACAGGTTAATACTACACTATCTCACATTATGTGGAACAGACAGATAACATGTAATACTACACTATCTCACATTATGTGCAACAGACAGATAACGAGATACATTTAACACAACACTATCTCACATTATATGGAACAGACACATAACGTGATACAGTTAATACTACACTATCTCACACTATGTGGAACAGACACATAATGTGATACAGTTAATATTACACTATCTCACATTATGTGGAATAGAGAAATAACATGTGATCTGTTAGAATTATCCTCAGAACCACAAGGGCGGGAGACTTAAACCTTGACACGGTTATAAATAGAACGTGCTGGAGGGACAGATTCATCACCCAGAGACTCCCTATGCTGTGGAACAAAATCCCGGTACATGTGAGGCAGAGCACCTCGCTGGCCTTGTTCAAGAGGAATCTTGACCAATGGATGGGAGATCGCAGATATACCCCAGGGATTACTTCAGTGTCACTGCTTGACAGAGGCACAGAAAAATGATAGGCATAGTTTTTATTCAAACTAAAGGGGTGGCGAAAGCCACATAACTATGGGCTAGGCTTATAAATGCCCTTGGGCAGATAGCCTAGTATGAACCTATGAACCTATGAACCTATATGGTTAATACTACACTATCTTACATTATGTGGAACAGACACATAACGTGATACAGTTAATACTACACTATCTCACATTATGTGGAACAGACAGATAATGTGATAAGGTTAATACTACACTATCTCACACTATGTGATACAGTTAATACTACACTATCTCACATTATGTGGAACAGACAGATAACATGTGATATGGTTAATACTACACTATTTCACATTATGTGGAACAGACAGATAACGTGATACATTTAACACTGCACTATCTCACATTATGTGGACCAGACACATAACATGTGATACAGTTAATACTACACTATCTCACATTATGTGGAACAGACAGATAACATGTGATGCATTTAACACTACAGTATCTCACATTATGTGGAACAGACACATAACATGTGATACATTTAATACTACACTATCTCACAATATGTGCAACAGACAGATAACGTGATATGGTTAATACTAAACTATCTCACGCTATGTGCAATAGACACATAACATGTGATACAGTCAACACTACACTATCTCACATTATGTGGAACAAATAACATGTGATACATTTACTGGCAACTAGGAAGGAAGTTCACACTGTGGTTAAACTGTGGGCTTTATACTTATAAAAAGTTCTTTGATAAGCCTGGTCTGTCATTGCTTGGAAGGACAGCCACTTGATCACAACAAAGTATTTTCCTTTTACACTACTTATAAGACAGGAAAGTTATAATATACTGTCTTTTACCATATACCCAGTTCTTCAAATATTAGAAAGTAAGTTGCAAAACTCCAAACCCCCCAAACACAGACACCTAAAAAATGAAATTATTCTCATATTCTCCCTTGCATCTCTAGTTATAACCTTTCAGTGACAAATAACTTTAAGCTTTCTTTCCATTTCAGTTATTGCTACTTCATTCAACCCACTATATTGTTAATAATTTGATCTTTGATACACACACACACACACACACACACACACACACACACACACACACCAATATGTTTGTGCACACACACCCATATATGTGTGCATACACACCCATCAATTATAGGCACATGTATGACTGTACACCTTAGATATTTGCTTGAGATCAGATAAATGAATAAAGTCATAAACCCTGACCCAGGAAGGTATCTCAGCTCGCTGATGTCAGAACCATACAGTGCAACTCCCCTTTGTCCTCTCAACTTCTTAGCTGAAGAATGAGAAATCAGAGACACAAAGTCAGGAACAGCTTTTAAATATTTATCTTACATACTTAGAGGGTTGATAGAAGAAGAAGCTTTGCATTAGCAAGCATTTTCTATAAGATATGAAGTCTAAAACTCACTGGTCTGTCATTATTTAGTGATCAAATTCTACAACAATTTACCAGAAAGCCACAACTTTTGCAAGGAGCAAATCAAAATACCTCTAAATTTCTTTGCTTGGGAATTCTGGACAAAGCCAAAAATAATGGTGGTGGACAAATTTTAAATATTACTTTATGTACTTGTTAGCCAGGTAAACATGATGCTGAAAGTGTTCATTTTCAGGGGTGACCTGGGAGCACTGTTTGGTTTAGGGCTTGCAGAAAATGGATGTGAAAGGATTCAAACCCTGTATTTTTGACTACAGGAAGCAGTACGATCCAGACAATTCCAAATCACTTAAAATGTTTTATTTTAGTTCCCTTGAACCTCATCCTTTTAACCCAACTCTCAGTGCTATATGTCCATGCAGAATCTACCAGCCATCCTCTGACCCCCTCTTGGACTACTCCAGTATTGCTAGGTCTGGTTGTGGATCCTAAGGGTGTCCTGGTGACTCCACCACCTGTGCTTCTGTATGGGGGGCTTTATATACCCTACCAAATTTGCCCTTCCCTGCCCCCCTCCCAATGCTTGTCAACAATGACCAAGGGCAGATCCCCTTTGGACCATTCCTGTCCTTAGGAAGCATCATTGTTGTGTGTCCTCTCACACAGGATGAACACTCATATCCTTCTCTACCACTCCATCAGGTATCTGAGCTGCTAATCAAACACTGGTCACCTGGACCTTAGTCAGGGCTTTATCCCCCTGCAACAATGAAGTGGTGCCAAATCCCTTATTTATTTATTTTTTATTTCATTTGTTTACTGTATAGTCTGCCTGGGTAGAAAGCTACTTCTTTTCAGTGGAGGCCTGAGGAAAAGAGCTCCAGAAAAAATCCATCACTACACAAATAACATATTAAACAGAGGTATACAAGTAATTAACAGAGGTACACAAGTAACAGCAAATATACAAGATTTAAACACAGTGTCATTAATTAATAGCAGCATTGTGTAAAGAGCTATGAAACATATTTGAAAATGAGCTTGTAAGGAGACAAAAAGAGGAAAGGGGAGAATTAATATTAAGAGGTAAAATAGACTGTTTTCGGGTAGGTAGAAGGAAGAAGAGGAACAGGTAGAGGACAAGGAGGAGATTTTGGACCAAGAACTGAGGGTGTAGTGTTTGGAAAGAAAGGAGAAAGTAAGGGAAAGGACAGGTATCATCCAGAAGTTGTGCATGAGGAGAGAGCCAGGTAACTTTGAGGTATTATCTTGTTTGTGCCTTAAAAGAGTTGGCGTTTGCCGTATTTCTGGAGCTCCAAATATTGGCCAGGAAGGAGTAGGAGAGAGAGTCACCAGCTGAGATATTACTTTTGTAACGCTTAATAACATTTTGTCAGTGGATCTCAGCTCTTAACTTGGGTTATGAAGTTGGAGAACACTTTTCAAACCAGTGTATTTGTTTGGTTAATAGATGAGTTTGTGGGAAGTGACTAGTGGTGAAAGTGTAAGGTAGTGCCTTAGCTCTAACCGTTGAAGATTTTTAAGGCCAGGCAAACTTAAAATGTTAAAAGAGCAATACGTGTTACATGAATTTCCATTGTCTGAACAATAAAAACTAGGAAACTATAATGGCTGGCATTGTTTGCTAACAGCAGTCCTCAGTGATTTACAAAAATAACTAAATTAACAAAGAACAGGACATAAATATGAGGCAAGTCAGTGATACTCTTTAAAATCAGAGACAGATTGCTCTAATTCACTGAAAATGTTAAAAGAACAAAAAAAAAAAGCCATGAAACTCTAACAACTGGCATTATTGGCTGTAAACCTCAGTGGATTTTAGCCTTCTGTGATTTTCAGAAAATGAAGATGTGGAAAAAGTTGGGCAGTTAGCAGAGATGGTAAAGGCTTTAAGCTCTTAGTGGACAGCTTACTGTAGTCAAGGGTACAGGGTTTGATTCTTTTTACCTCCATGTGGGATTTTGAACAAATCACTTCACCACTCAGTGCCTGTCGCCCTTTTACCTAGTTTATAAGATACAATAACAAGTAAATAGGGCATAAGTATGAGACAAAACACTGTTGTACAGTTTCTGAACAATAAGAACAAAGTTGAATCATGGTTAAATAGGGCCATAAGTACAAAAGCAGACCAACCACCCCCCAACACACACACACACACACACACACACACACACACACACACACACACACACACACACACACACACACACACATACACACACACACACACACACACACACACACACACACACACACACACACACACACACACAGACACACACACACACACACACACACACACACACACACACACAGACACACACACACACACACACACACACACACACACACACACACACACACACACACACACACACACACACACACACACACACACACACGCACACACACACACACACACACACAAGGGTGCAAGAATTCAGAAGACAAATGTGCAATTAATTTGCTAACAGCCAGTGACAGCCTATTGGACACATCCCTTTTCAGGGGCATTCCAGGAGCACTGTCTGGTGAAATAACTTGGTCAGACTCACACTAGACAAGCGATGGCTGGAGGAATCAAATGCATCACTACAGGAAGCAGCTTATTAACAGCTCATAGCCTTATTCATTTGAACAAAGCCCCAGACAAACTGTTGTAGTCCAATATTTTGCATTTTACACGTGTCTGCAAAAAAGAAAAGTTAAATTAAAAATGCATTTTTTGTTAACGTTTTAACATGAAACTTGTAGACTCTATGATGGCCAGTTTATTCAAAGCCAAATAATAAGCACACTGTCACCAAAACAAGGAAACCAAGCATCAGACGCAAAGCACATGGCTCATATGATGAAGCCACTGTTTACTATAATAAATTTTGTCCCCTACACTATAATTACTGTGGAATGTAGGACACACACACACACACACACACACACACACACACACACACACACACGCACGCACACACACACACACACGCACGCACACACACACACACACACACACACACACACACACACACACACACACACGCACACACGCACACACTGTACAGCAGCACACTTTCAGGTATTTGCTTGCAATAAAATGCATGAACAAATGCATGATGACCCAGAAGTGTATTTTATCTCACTGCTGTGAGAACCATACAGTGCATTATATTGCACCCCCATGCCCTCCCAACCTCATATCTCAAGAATTGCAAAGATCCAAGAATCACGAATAGATTTTAAATATTTCTTCTATATACTTAGAAAGTTGTGTCAGCAAATATTTTCTGAAGGACATAAAAGTCTGAAACCCACATGCCTGTCATTATTTAGTGACTGCAACGCACACATTTTACAAGGAACAGAACAGACTAATTCTCAGCTTCTGAATTAAGAATTGAGGACAAACCCAAAAATAATGGGGGAGGGTGGAGCAAAGGCTCCAAAAGGGGCACATTTTGGATAATATTTTTATTGATTTCCTAACCAGTTAAACACACTTAAGAAAGTGCTCTTTTTCAGAATAACCCAGGAGTAATATCTGAGTAACTTATGCATAGTCACATACTGTACAAGTGAAGGTGGGAAGATTCAAACCCTGCACTTTTGACTATAGGAAGCAGTTTATTAACAGCTCAGAGCCTTAAGAGCCTGACAGCTCTAATTCACTTTAAAAAAGTTAAAAGAATAATAATGGGTGTTGCATGGACATAGAGTTTCTGAAAAATAAGAACTATAAAACTTTAATGACTTTGACTGGTTGCAAACCTCATTGGTTTGCTAAAAAAAGATATTAGAGTTTTTGCAGCTGGTATGGAGGATTAAAGCTCCCAGGTGATAATTAGCTGCCTTCTATAATCAAGGGTACAGGTTTTGATTCTTTCTACCTCTATTTGCTTACTGTGTGACTCTCAGCAAGGCACTAAAATGGGCTGTGCTCCCCTAGATTATGAAATATTATTGACTGGGGCATTAATGATGAGATTACTTAACTGGCATTATTGACTGGGGCATTAATGATGATATTACTTAACTGGCATTATTGACTGGGGCATTAATGATGAGATTACTTAACTGGCATTATTGACTGGGGCATCAATGATGAGATTACTTAACTGGCATTATTGACTGGGGCATTAATGATGTGATTACTTAACTGGCATTATTGACTGGGGCATTAATGACGAGATTGCTTAACTGGCATTATTGACTGGGGCATTAATGATGAGATTACTTAACTGGCATTATTGACTGGGGCATTAATGATGAGATTACTTAACTGGCATTATTGACTGGGGCATTAATGATGAGATTACTTAACTGGCATTATTGACTGGGGCATTAATGATGAGATTACTTAACTGGCATTTACTTGCCATACCAGAATTTCTATTCTGAGTTTGATGTGTGCTTGCATTTCAGCTGAGCACATGAACTATGCTTGTATTTTCAGCTGGCAAGAGCCCACTTGCAGAGAGGGATCAGTTCCTAAAAATAAGCTGACTTTTTAATTTTTTTACATTTTCATTTGTAGTATACCAAAGACTGGGTAACTCACTGGGGCTCAGAATGTCTTGTAAGGGAGGGGGTGATGTGCCCCTGTGTAGCACCACCACTACAGATGAGGGAAGTATTTCCTTTTCTCATGAATGCTTTCAAAGTTGATTAGTCTTATCTTTTCTCTAACTTTGGATTTTTTTTTTCAGTTTTAGAATAAGAATCAATGAGATCAAGAAGAGAAACCGATATGGTGACCTGAATTGTTATTGTTATGTTATGTTGTTAGAAACACTAAGAACATTTAGTCATCGAGTCATACCTCTCAAACTCTTAGAGCAAGAAATCTGGACAAAGCCATAAATAAAAGTGAGACAAATGCCCAGAAATAGAGACAATTTTAATAAATATCGCTCTTACAAACTTAGAAAGTTGATAGATTAACAGGTTTTGCATTAGCATGAATTTTCTGAAGGATATGAAATCTGAAACTCAAATGTCTATCATTATTTTCCGACTGCAATATATAATGATTTATAACTAATTTGCCAGAAAACTGAAGTATATGAAAAACAGACCAAAAATAGGAGGCCAAAATCTGTACATTCTGTGAAAATCTGTACTGTTGAGAGGTATGCGTTGAGTATAAATTGTTAAACTAGTAGTCAACTGAGTAACATCTGGCAAACAAAACTCCAGACATGAGTTGAAAGCCATGACAACAAAGTCAGCTTGACACAATACATCTGTTCAACCAGTTCAGCAAAACGTCAGTAAAGTTTTTTTTTTAATCATGAAAAAGCAACACACTCAATAAATAGAAAACAAAACTAATCAGGAAAACACAACTTATTAAATAATGAATTAACTCAAAAACAGGTCCAGTTGCATTCAGTGTTGAGACCATAAGGTTTAAGTGTTTTAATATTTTAAAAAATGGATTCCTTTTTATAACTGTGTTGGGACTACCTTTTATTATGTACATCACATACATAATCTAACATGTACATAAGCATATAAGGCTTCCCTTGATGTGAGAACAGTCATTGAATTGAGTTTGCATTGTCTGATCCCAGATAGTCAAACTTAGACTTGGCAGTAGGTCATAATATTGTGATCTTGGTCCTTTGGGATCTCTGTGTACTTTACTAAGGAGTTCTTCCATTCCACAATGTTGGTTTAACCCTGGGGTTAGTATATATACATATCCTTCAGAAAATGCACGCTAACATAAATCATATTATTTGGACACTTTTCTAAGTTTAGAAGAGCAATATTTAAAATCTGTCCCTATTTTTGGGTATGTAAGTAAAGTTTGTCACATGATTACTATTAGCAGGGGAGCTTCCCCTCTCCAAAAAATACTTTTATTCATTGAGTATTGGTGGCTTTCAGTTGTGCCCTTGATCAGTTGTGATCAAGAGTTGGTTTACAAAGAAACATTTCTCAGTTTTTCATAGGGGAAATATATACATATTCATACATACACACAGGCTTTCTACATACATGTATATTTATATACATGCATGTGTGTACATACACATATATGTAAATAGGTGCACGGGCATTTGTTGAACATATTTTTGGTCAACATCTGTTTAGCTGACCACATTTGGATGACTAAACAGTTGGTCAACAGTTGTGCAAGACCATACAGTTCTTGTTCGAGAATATTCCCTTTCCCCGATTTTGTGTGATCTCAAAGCTAGTATATATAATTAGCAGGGGGGAATGGGGGGCCTCCCCTGCAAAAAACATGATGTTTCTTTCATTTTTTTGCTTTGAAACATTGCATGCTCTGAGGTTGTTTCTCATTGCATATGTAGTAACATGTAAATGTTTGCATTTTCAACCGTATGTGACTGATATCAGTTTTGTAGTTTATATATGTGTGTGTGCGTGTGTGTGTGTGTGTGTGTGTATGTATGTAACATAGGCAGTAGAAGTACCCTACAGGTGATATAATTACAATGACTTTAAGTGATAACTGTATTTACTGCAGAACAATAATTTATTTAAATTTAAACATTTTCCCCCTATATTCTATGTGTGTTATATTTCATAGGCTGTAGTGAGGTCATGACCCTGGGGGGTTTAAGGAAACTTTCTGATCCCCCAATGTTGCATAGTTCTCGAGGTGGTATGTTTAGAGATGTGGAGGGCAAGATGGGACTTGTTTTTAATAGATGTATTAAAGTCATATTGTGATGCAAAACACAATTTTAATGGGATTATATGTAAATGTGACCTTAATGTAGTTATAAAAAGAAGCGCTTTGTCTCAAGGGCTACTCCCTATGGCCCCCTTATCTGCACATCTCTCAATATACTACCTTCATGATAACACAGCCTTGGCGTAAGGGAAAACTTCTTTCCATCCACAGTTCAGTGATCACATTATTTACACTGCTTTTTTGTTTATTAAAGTGAGAGTCATTTAAGTATAGTCAGTCAATTGTACTACGATCACTCTAACTGCATCAAACCAATATATCATGATTTAAGGCTGACATACAAACTCTTATGGCTGAAATGGTATTCACACTTGTAACCTTTGATATATGATAGACAGGAAGCGAGAAGTAAAGCCAACCATCTTCTAAGTCCATAAACAATACAGACATGGAATTAACAGTGTCTGTATGGGCATCATATAAGACAGGTCAAACACAAAGGTTATAAAGTACAAAATGATGACTTGGATTACAAAGGTAAGATATTCTGCACCTTGTGACTCAGGATCCTGATATTGGGGAGGGGGGAATAGGACCGTGATGACCCACAGAGAAGCAAAATAAACTGATAACCTGTGATGGAATGAGAACTATGCATGCTCTCTAAGTCACTGAGAAATAAACCTGGAAAATTCTATCCTAAAATATATACGTTCAAGAATGAGCTTCTGTTTTATCTGTTTTGCACTGGAAGAAGTTCATTACAAGATCTGCCTAAGAACAAAGCTGCTAAGGCTCTAGGAGTTATATTGCTTAACAAAGCGATGCTTTGTGCAGTACATAGGGAGAAGAGGGCAGTAATTTCAAACACTATATCTGGCAAAGGAAAGCATTTCCTGGCACTGTTCATTTAAGGCTTCCTGGAGGAATACATAGGAGTGAGAATGTATAAGGTAATTATATTTAATGTCCCCTGGATGAGCATGAAGGTGTTGGAAACTGCAACATAATGGTATTTAATGCTACCTAGATGAATACATAGGAGGTAGATAGTATAGATATGATAATTATTGTGGTCTAGATATGTGAGTAAGTGTATCTAAATGTTTGCATGTAAATAGACTATATGTCTTATGTTTAATTTCTTAAGTGTTTCTACTTTTAGAGTTTGTTTCACAGGATTATTAAAACAATCTCTCCCCAAAAACAGACTTCAAATACTATTTGACTATGCTGTTTAAGGTTGTAACAGAGGACTACAGTTCTACTTTCTAAGATTTTAATACTCGTGAACCTTTGTGCTGTTTTTCTGCTTTGCTAACCCTCGGAAGCGCTCCTATATTTATCACATCTTGTAATTCTTTTATCTCTGATCAGGTTTCTACACAAAAACAAGATTATGTAGCTCTCTTTGATGTAATCAGTTTTGTGTTGATTTTGCTTCCTACTGATCTGCTTTTTTATCTTTCCTGTTTTGTCTCATTTCAGTCAAATTCAGTTTTATAAGATTTATTATTTTTCTCACAGATTATGCCAAGGGAATATAAATCATTCAGTGCCCACTGAGTAGCGTAGTACAGCCCAATAATTGTGTTTAAGACTCATACATATTACACAGCCTTACAGGAGGAAATAGTTAAGTTTAAATAACCTGCAAAATACTAAATACACACTTAGACATCTTTTTAACATTCTGCTCAGTTAACTAGCAAAATACAAGAGCTGTAACTTAATGCTTCATTGTTTGAACTGTATTTGTAGAAAGCTTTTCTGAAGTTAAATTTATTGGGTTCTAGGAATATTTTCAAAAGCAACAGGGAAATTATTATTCTAGGGTAGTAATTATGGTAGCAGTAAGGTAGCATCTTCATTTTTAGACCCCAAATCCTCCTAAGTTCTGATTGTAGTTTAAGAAGAAAATTTCTTCTGAGCCCACTCAAGTGGCTTGAATCTTAGTAAAGATATAAAGCTTATTGTTAACAACTCAGAGATGAAAAGTGAATGAAAATTATCCTTTTTTAACAAGAGAGGCTCACACACCTTACATTACCTTGTTTTCTTTCATGTCTCAAAACTTGTATCAGTGAAACAAGAAAAAACTATGGTTTTAAAGTCTAGAGATATTTCTTAACATCTTGCAAAATGAAAAAAATAAAATTCATGTCCACATATCCACTAAACACCATAAATATTAGTGTACTTTGCAGTTCCATTAGGTTACCTCTCTATCAGAAGAAAATTAAATACAAACTTACTCGACCTTATCCTGGCCCATTCTGTCAACTATATACTGCTAAGTTTTTGAAGTCCTCCCAAGTGCAGCTCTGAACAAGAGCTCCTGAGGGCATTCACACAGATGTGATGAATGCAAGTAATAAAATGCCTGCCATACAGACCAGGATTATATCCACTGGTCATGTGTGAAGCATGGTTTATACCTGATATAAAGCAGACAGCTGCTAGTAGGCTGCACATTGCATACATGCTTCTCTGTTATCACTGAACATTTTTACTCCATTGGAAGCTGGTAGGGAGAACTTTGTTACAATACAGTTTGGAAGTGACCTGGGCTTTATTTTATTTAGATTGCAGCACACATCTAAACTCCTCTCTAGGACCTTATAACGGACAGATACACTTGCATGTTGAATTGCTTCTTCTGGTTTACTTTAACATTGATTTGTGGGAAACTAGTCAAAGAGGTAGTCAGCACTAACTACTGCTCAATACTGCATGTTGTCTCCTTATAAGCAAGAAGCATGAACACCCCCTCCCAAAAAAAAAAAAAAAAAAAAAAAAAGGGGGGGGGCACAATCTGCTTGACTGGGTGACATATTTTTATACAGATCTTGGTGAATGGGGCCAATATTATACTTGATGGCTTTAATGACCAGTGGCTACAAAACATGCAGGAAGTAATACTTACTGGACGGGTAGCTAACCTTACGGAGTACTCCCAGGATGCACTGTTCACTAGTAGACTCCTTGGCTATACACATATAATACACATATCATTTTCTGATTATGATGCCCTTAATAATTTTATAGTTAATTTTATAAATGCAGTACAATATATAGCCTCTCAGAGGGTTAAAGAGTAAAAGGAGTGCGTGATAAATGGGTCATTAATGAAAACAAAGTGGGGGCTGGGCACAAAACATAACTCTCAGTGCAACTTTTCCAGTTCTACAGGCAATGGAGAATAGAAAATAATAATCAAAGCAAGGAAAGAGCAGCATTTTCAAGCTTTGCAGACTTTATCGTTGTTGAGTCTCATTGACTAGCATAAAGAAATAATCATTTATTAATGACTGTAATGATCAGATAGTCTAGTCACCCTCACAAAAGTATTGCACTCATCTCTGAATCCCTAACAGGTACTGCAAAACTGGTAAATTACCGGTTCTTGGATACTGTTATCAATACTTTGTCATTGTACATAGCCTTTGGTCACTACATCTGACCAAGATACTGCAGGAGCTCTGCCACATGGGTCAACTCCCAAATGTTTTCATTGAGAATTTTGTCATTGTACAATAGTTAGTGGTCACAACATCTGACCCTGATACTGCAGGAGCTCTGCCATATGGGTCAACTCCCAAATGTTTTCATTGAGAATTTTGTCATTGTACAATAGTTAGTGGTCACAACATCTGACCCTGATACTGCAGGAGCTCTGCCACATGGGTTAGCTCCCAAATGTTTTCATTAAGAATTTTGTCACTGTACAATAGTCAGTGGTCACAACATCTGACCCTGATACTGCAGGAGCTCTGCCACATGGGTTAACTCCCAAATGTTTACACTGAGAATTTTGTCATTGTACAATAGTCTGTGGTCACTGCGTCTGACCCCAACAGTGCAGGAGCTCTGTCACAAGGCCCAGCTTCCAAATATTTTCACTGACAATTTTGTCATTGTACAATAGCCTGCGGTCACTACATCCAACTGGTTAAGCCGTCTGCTGTCTTGCAGTTCCTTTTCACTACCTGCTGTTCTTTAACATGACTGTGACAACGCACAGCACTACCCATATTTCTGCTTTAGTGATATCAGTGTTTGTTTTTGAAGTATTGTTATAATATACACTGTTGTTTGCTCTACCCACTCATCCTTACTCTAGATATGAGATAGTACTTCATCCTTCCCTGCCTTCTGGGGACCTTCCACTATCCTTTCATGTTTAGCCAGGGTGTAATTTTTATAGTCACGTGATTCACAGTTTAAGCACAATAATGCATTGCGTGCCCTTCCATGGGGCAGCAGGCTGTCACAGAGTTGTTACCAGCACTTCACTTGGTCTGTCTCAGACCAGTACCATTCACAGTTCTGTACTCTGTACTTTTTGAAGTTTTTAATAAAGAAAACCGCATCCATGTATCTGATTAATGTACATTATAGCTGTGAGTGACTGTGTGCTGTGCCCCATATCCAAAGGTTTTATATGGGAATGTAAAAGATCTTAGGGAAATTAGTTTTACTCATGCAGCATGAGGTGTTTATTGAGTTATACTTTTTTTTATTTTGTTTGGTCCCACTTGATGCATCATTTAACTGGCCTGCCTTACCAGTGCCCCAGGTCTAGGCTGGGTCTTTCAGCTTATCTCCTATGCCCTGGGCTTCTGGTATTGCTGGGGTTGGTCATGAATCCTAAGGGAATCCTGGGGGCATGGCCTTCTTTGCATCTGTAGTGGGTTTTATTTATTTATTTTTGTATATGCCTTACCCACTTCCTTCCACTCATCCTGCAGTCATTGATTATGTTCAAGGACAACTCCACTATTTGGACCATGCTTTCCCCTAAGGGATTATCATTGATGAATGCCCACCAACCAAGGATGGGTTCGCTCAGCCCTCCTGGTACTGTGGCAGTCATCCAAACTGCTAATCGAACAGGGTTGACTAGGCTGTACTCAGGGCTTTATCCCTCTATGCCACTGGGATGGCTATTTATTTATACTGCTGTCCTTGTAGCACGGTGCACTTACTTATTTATTCAGTTTAGTCACCAGGTGGGAATACTAAACAAGTCTGTTTTTAGAACTGCTCCTACATTAGCTCAGTGATTTGAGTCTTGTAGTACAGAACCACAGCAGTTAGGTATCGGCTTGCCATGGTTTGCAGTACTAATGTCTCAGTGCTTATAAGGTTTCTAATTCATCCTATATTTTAACTTTAGTCTGTTTACTGTATGAGAGCAGCATTCATGCATTCCTCATATCTCTGTGTTTTTCTCCAAAACACTTCCTCAAAATATGCTGTTAATATACTATTTTAGACTATTCTCAACTATCTGTACGTGTTCCAATTACTTTGTGGTCAAAGTCACCTGAGAAGGATTGGATCTCAAACTCATTTAAACAAACAGCTAAAACAAAAATTAGGAAAATGCATAAGAGGTGTTTCTACAGTGTATGCTAACTCATACAACAGCCAGGGTGCCCACTTACCTAACGGCAGTGTTTCTCACCAAAACTGCCTTCTTGCTCTAACTGTGTTGCTTTGCTTAATTGCTAAAACATTTAATGACTGTAACAGAGATAGTCTCCTGAACTATCAAACAGACTGGATGAGCTCTATCATTTACCATCCTTCTGCTATCTGATAAATAATTCAGGTTATTTTACAGGACACACGCTTTCTAATATACACCATCATCTAAATGGATCTGTGTTTCATCTGGGATTCAGTACCAGCTGTGGCCGTGTTGCTTTAGTTTCTCAGCAATAGATTTAGATTGCATCATTTTTCTTGTTTACCCTCAGCTTTTAAGCTATTTATCCATATTGTTGTTACTGTCACTTAATTTTACAACAACAGATTCCCAGGTTCCTTAGATGACGAGACTGCAGTGCTAAACTAGCCCGTTCCAAGATACACAGGTGTGGATAGATAAATATTCTATAACCATAAAACACAGTAATAATGCAATCAGAAATCATTAGTTGCACAAAGTCTGTATTTAAAATGAATACAATTTTCCTAATGGAAAATAAATCATGCCTGTGTATTAAATAAAGTAAAATGACTATATTTAGAAAGTAAATGTAAGGACTTTTTCATTGCTTATTATGTAGTGATCTATTTTATGCATATGGGTGATTTGTTTTTCTAATAAAGTGGAAACTTTAGGAGTGAGCATTTATGTTCAAAACACTGTGAAAAATACTCTATGAAACTAATTTGCAAATATTAAACAAGGTGGCTTCAGAGATGATGGGAAAGTATTATTTTAAGAGAGACTAGGAAACACACAAGGAAAGAAAGAATAAGATGGTTATGGCAGTCAGGAGTAGAAAGCCCAAGCAAATAAAAAAGACATCAAGCTCCACAAAGAAGGGAAAGAAACTTTTTGTACATACATAAAAATTAAAAAGAAACACTAGTAATAGTGATGCCAAAATAGAAGGATGTTGGGTAGAATACGGTGGTGAAAAAGCAGAGTTGCTAAATGAAAATTTTCCTCTATATTTGTGAAGGAAGTCATTTTTTTCTCTTAGCAGAGCTAGGATTAGTTAGTCCTAGTCTTTTCACATACTGAATCCTAAAAGGACTTGAAAAATCAAAGGTATACAAGGCAACGGGGCTTTACGTGATACAGCCAAGATTACTATGGAATGCTTGATGCTGCCAAGGTCAAGCCAAGCTGTGCGAACCCACATTTTGAATGTCAGAATGTCAAAACCAACATTACCGACTGTCCAAACGTGTCTTCCTTCCGGACCCATATTAGTGCTTGATCCTGGGTCTGTAGCAGTAGGGAGCTATGATGTTTGAAATAGTGCTCGGGCTTGCCTTTATTCGTCAGTCTAACATTCGGGGAAGAGTTTTGGTGAATGCTCAACTCGACCTTGGCAGCAACAAGCATTCAATAGTAAACTTACAACCAATAATAATTCTTAGGGATGTGAGATATTGTGGCAGCCATTTGTGCAGTATTGTCAAAATGCAAATTTATTTATTTACACTTTATTGACTAGGTTACTCCCACTAGGCTAGTAGCATCATTTCAGGAGAGACCTGAGGTGATATTCATACTGACTAGGGAACATTTCACCAGGGCACTAGAGAATTTCCCCCTCTCTTTTTGATAATTGTTGTGGGATCTTTGCAACTACCAACTCAGGCATATATGCAACCTCTGTTTAGCATCTTATCTAAAGGATGGCACACTCAGGAATGCAGCAATGCAGTGTTAGTACTGGAAAATTAACTCAACTAAGTTGGGGGGAATATAACCTACCACCTTCTGTATTAAAGGTGTTTGTGCTATTTGCTGAGCTACTGAAATTACACCTGAATGTGGTTGCTGTAGTGTGACCTCAGAGCAGATTATTGTAATGCTGGAGGTGCAGATCTGTCAAAAATGCGGGATAGAAAAAAAGCTTTCACTGAAAGTCATTGAGAATATTTTATTTTCTAAGAAACTTTTAGTTAACTGGTATTCTGGGAATTGATTGGGATCCAGCTGTCACTACACTCAATTGTTTTTGTATTAAAATGGAAGGATGATAAGATTCCTGATGGATGGATGGATGCATGCCGCTGTGATCTCTTTTCCAAGACTAGGATCAGAACAGAGCTTAGAAATTATCAACCCCTTGCTTTAACCTCTGATGTAAGGAATCTTAAGAAATAGTTACTAAATTAATGAATTTTAACATATCTGGAAAATTTCAAGGCCCATGGCCAAAGACAGAACAGATTCACAACAGGAAGTTCATGCCAAATAAATCTAATTTAGATAGTTAACTATATAACTGGAATAGTGGGTCAAAAAGGGGTTGTGGATATGACCTATTTACACTTTAGCAAGGCATATGACACATCCCACATTAAAGGTTTGTAAATTAGTTTGGCGGGCTTGATATAGGCACAAGGGTGTTAACGTGATCGAAGCATTCATTAGATGACAGGGCATGCAGTAGACAGAATTCATTCCATTGAAAGTATGGTAATTGGTAAGTACCTGAAGTTTCTGCAGTGGAAACTGTTCTTCTCAATGTCTTTCTAAGAAAACAAGCAAAGGGCTTGGTAGGAAAAGCTTGCTGTTTTCAGGTGATGATGCAAAATTATGAAACAAATGTGTCAGCTTAAATTCATGATGCATTTGTTTAGTCACTACCCATTCTATCCAAATCCATTCAGTTCAGCCCTACAGACTGAACAGACAACTAAGCAGAACTGATTTGTCAACCTTGGAAATAGTTACGTTAAATGTTGTAAAGGACACACACACCACAGATAGGGTAGAGGGCATGGTTACATACAAGAAAAAAAGGGTCACCTGATTGTTTCACCAGCTGAGATTCATTCACTGGAGCAGGTGGTGATGAGTAAATGATACCCCTTACATTTAGCTGCAAATATTAAGGAATGCAGGCGTGATCCATGTCGTACAGGAATGGGGCTATCCTTATCCAGCCTGTGATAGCTTTTACTTATGAGCATGAGCACTGGATGATGATCTAGTTAGGGGGGATAGTAAACACTGACCAATGACAGATAACCCATTCTAGGGGAGCTGCTGGTGGACTCTTGCTCCAAGAACCTCACCTGAAAGAAGGTCAGGTACTGCAGCATTTTTAGGGTTCATCACCCTTGCTGAAGGAGATGATACCAGTCATTAGTCTGTGTAAGACCTTGCAGGATGTTGACATTGCTAGGGGATTCAATGATCACTTCCAGTTTGCAGTCATCAGAAAACTTTGTCAGCCACAGTCCTTTAGTTTTAGCCTATACTTTGGAGAAGTAGAATCTGAACAGTAGGGGTTCCAGAACCAATCCCTGTGGAGCACCACTGGTTAAGAGTCTGCTGGAGGAGGTGGAGTCCCCTGTTTTGACAGTATGAGTTCTTTCAGTGAGCCAGTTTGCAACTCGCCTGACAATATAAGGGTTGATACCCAGCTGGGAGAGTTTATCAATGATGCCTGAATGGGGGATTGTGTCAAAGGCCTTGGCTAAGTCTAGGTAGGCAGCATGCACAGATTTGTCTTCATCTAGGACTTTGCTGACTGTCTTGAAAAAGTCTACAAACTTAACAGGCATAACCTCCCCTTGACAAAACCAAACTGGGTGGGGTCAAGCATTTGGAGATTTCCTATATCTTTGTTAAGAAGGTCCATTATGATTTGTTCCATGGCATTGCAGATAAGGTTGGTCAGGCTAATGAGTCTATAGCTCCTGGGGTCCTATACACTCCCTTTGTGTAAAGGGATGATGTTAGCTGTTTTCCATTCTTCTGGGACAAAGCTAGTACTTAGGCTGTGATTGAAAAGCATGCTCAATGGTAATGCTAATTCCTGTTTTAACCTATGTAGAACACAGCCTGGGATGTTGTCTGGTCCCATAGAGGCTGTATTTTTGGCCTTGGAGAGGGCATTTAAGACCTGCTACTCAGAGATACTAGGCAGGGGATAGGTGTTAGGGATGCCTTGGGGTATATGTGGCGGGGACAGGGGAGTGAAGTTTTCACTGAACCTGTCAGACAGCAGGTTTATATCCACAGGTTCTATATATATAGTACCATTAACTACGAGTTCAGCACACATCTGGACCTTACCTTTGAGGTTACAGATGTAACTAAAGAACACCTTGTGGTTATCCTTAGTTAGGGAAGCTTATTTGGATTCACAGTTAGCTTTGGAGGACTTTACTAGGAGTCTTATTTGCTTGTTTAAGTTGAGGAGGCAGTGTTTCCAGTTTTGAGACCATTCCTTCCTATTCTTAGACAGCAATATCTTTCTCCTATTATATAGCCTATTAATGGCAGTTGTCCACCAGGCAGGTTTGTTTTTCCTTGAAGATCTTGCTTTGGTTCTATCAGCTACTTATGGCAGAGTCAATACAATTGTACAGATGCTTGTATAAAGCATTGGTGTATAACTCAGCATAGATGTCTGTTCCATCAATGGGAGGAGGGGCTGAAGCTATTTATGCCGTCACGTAAGAGGTTGTAATTGGCCTTGGATAAGTTTTTTAGTCCAGTTGTTGCTAAGGGGGGGGGGGGTCTTCTGTTATAGTTACTTCTAGGGAGACTGATTTGTGGTCAGATCTCACCAGGGATGGCCACACACTGGGGGTGGTGCAGAAGTCCCCCATGTTGGTGAGCACCAGGTGCAGGATGTTTGAGCCCCCTGTGGCTGTGTCAACCAGCTGGTCCAGGGCATTGCAGTTAACGAAGTCCAGGAACCTTTGGGCAAGTGAGTTAGAACATGTATAATTTACCCAGTCTACGGACAGGTAATTAAAGTCACCCAAACCCACGGTGTTTGGTTATATCTTCATTGACTCAAGTAGATCCAAGTAGGCTGAGTAGATGTCCTGATTCATGGAGGGTGTCCTATAGCTGGCAATGACCTGAAGAGCGGTCTTACCTACAGTCAATTGCACCTGAAGTAATTCAAGGGAATCATGCTGTTTAACCAATTTAGAGGTGCATTTATCTTTATAAAATAAAGAGCACCAAAGTTGCGAGCCCACAGTGCTATTTAATGAATTATAAAAATAATAAAACAGTGTTAAGCGCTTTCATCAACAAGTATGACTTCTTCAGAACAGAGAACCATTCAAAATTCAAGTTTAAATACACAATACCAGTTAGTCATTGGTTCTAATCCAACCAATTCTGACAATAAAAAATCACTGCTCATGAATATATAAATAATTAAAACTGAAGTATTTTTTTTTACACAGTTAAAATTGAAACATTGAACTCAAAAACCCCATTGACCACAAAAAGTATAGTATACAACAGTCAATT
Organism: Protopterus annectens; assembly: GCF_019279795.1. Lineage (NCBI taxonomy): Eukaryota > Metazoa > Chordata > Ceratodontiformes > Protopteridae > Protopterus > Protopterus annectens. Next base: position 1,150,487,704 of record NC_056747.1, on the reverse strand, counting down.
ACATAATAAACTCATTACATGAAAAATATATCACTTTATAATGTTATACTTTAAAAATTCCTACAATATGTATTAATGTTGTTAGACTAAATCTGCCTTTCCCTTCAGAATGGGCATTATAGTAATGTGCTCATTTAGTCCTGGTGGATAATCTGCGGCTAGCCGTAACTGCCATAGAAGCTCCTTTTTATGTAATACATTTTGCCAGTCTTCACCTCTCACTTCAACAGTTACAAATTCAAGAATTGCAAACTTAAAACATGAAAAATTAGTACATGAAATACTATGCTTATATAGGGCATTGGTATCTTTCTTATTTTTGATGTCATAAAGGTGCTCATATATCCTGGTCTTAAACATTCTCTCTGTCTTCCCTACATAAAACGAAGTACAGGTGTTACACCTAGCTATATATACCAATCTGCTGGAACAGCAGTTGCCACTTTTTAAAAAAACATGACTTTTATTCTGGTTATCAGTGGCAATAGAGCTGTCTTGCAGTATATAGGTACAATAGGAACACCTGCCACAAGGCTTACTTCCACCCCTTTTCTCCTGCATATTCTTAGAGGCATTACCCGTCTCCAATAATGATTTTATATTAGGCCCTACTTTAGTGGAAAATATGGGTTTATCACCCAATATTCGAAATATCTCACTATTGGTTTTAAAAATGTTCCAGTTCTTTATCAATATTCCCTTGATCTGGGAATACAAGGGACTGTATTGTATTACACAAGCCTGTTGGAAATTAGGTTGGTACTCAACTTCTGTGTAATTTACTTTGTTATTGATACTATCATCACCGGTACCTAATAAAGGTATATAAGTATCACCCCATTTTCTAAAAACATGTGTGAGTATAGGGTCTATAAAATGTCCAGGATAGCCTCTCTCTAAGAACATATCCCTTAAATATTCAAACTCTGTTATCACATCATTTCTTATAGTTGTCATCCTGGCTATTCTTATAGCCTGACCCTTAATAATACTTTTTTTCTGATAAATTGGGTGATGACTATTACAATGCAAATAGCTATTACAAAAAGTATTTTTGTGGTAGATTTTGGAAATATATCCATCCTGAGCTTTGATTACCTTAGTATCCAAGAAGTTAATCTCTTGTTTGTCAAACTGAAAGGTAAATTTCAAATAGTCTGTAGTTTTATTCAAATACTGGATAAACTCAGGTATTTGTTCTGAACCTCCATTCCACAGGATAAAGATATCATCCAAAAATCTGCCGTAATATATGACATTGGATAAAAATAATTCACATTGAAAAATATGTTTAATTTCCCAACCCAGGAAAACCAAGTTAGCATACAAGGGGGCGCAAGCAGCACCCATGGCGACCCCTTTGAGCTGTTGAAAATATTCACCTTCAAAATGTATATAATTATTTTCTAATATAAGGTTCATAAGTTCACATATAAGCAAGACTTCATTTGCAGTCAAGGATGAATAAGTAAAAAGTACCTCTTTAAAAAACATAAACCTTCTGTTTTGGGAATGCATGAAAAAAGGTCCTGAACATCCATGGTTAGGAAGAAACAATCAGGAGCCCATAAATCCTTCTTAATTTGTCCTAAAAATCCCAGGAATCCTTTAATAGATGGGGGAATTTGTTCGTAATGTGTTTTAATTTTTTGTCAACATACACTGCTAAATTGTGTGTTTTGGAACCTGCAGCTGCTACAATAGGCCTAAAAGTTGGCTTTTCCAGGTTCTTATGTATCTTAGGTATTCCAAAAAGGACCGGAATCTTAGTGTGCTTATTCAAGAGAAAATCATAATCGTCTTTTGATATTCTCTGGTCCATTAAATATTCATACAAGTAACTATCTAGTCTATGATATGACATATGTATTTCATTTTTAGAACATAGAGAATAATTATCTGCATTAAATAAAATGTTTTGCATGGCATTTGTATAATCCTCTGAACTATACAAAATCACCCCACCACCTTTATCAGGTGTCATAATTCGTATTCCCTTATCTTCTTTTAAAGTCCTTAAAAGGTTCCTTTCCTCAAGATTTAAGTTGGGAAATAATCTCTTCTTCTCTCCCCTTATTTTGTATAAATCCTCCTTAACCAGCTTTTCATAAGCAGTAACAAGTGGGTGTAATGGAGGATTAAATATACTACTTTTCTTGGGAATGTCTTTTACTTCAGCTCTAGTAGTTTTGTCTGAAAACATGATGTTCAAATTTAGTTTCCTCAGGTATAACTGTAAATCAACCATGACTGTAGCTATGTCAGGTATTCTAGTTGGGACAAATTTAAACCCTTTGGAAAATAAAGAAAACAGTTATTTTATGACAGGAACTTCAGAATAATTGTATATATTAAAGCCATTTAAGGTATGCTGAATATTATGTTTGCACTGTATTGAGTCTGTAAAATCTACCACCTGGGGTGGCCATTGTACTGCTGTGTTACCTTGCTGTAGGTTTTGTATATCCCTTGTCTGCGATTTGCTATTCTCTCTGAGTATCTCGGAAGTGGAAAATCCTGAAAATCAACCGAGTAATCTACATCATCTTCCCTATAATTGAAATTGGAATTAGAATTAGCCTTGTCAACCTTTTCCATTGTTACATGAGTTGTAGGACCATATTCTCCTTCATAATAAACTAGTTTATCTGTAGAGTACACCTTATGTTGTTTGTACTGCCTGCTATCCCTGTCTAATTTCTTCACTTTTTTTATTAAAAATGTTATCACATTTCTGGTCCACCCTGTTAATAATCTTGTAATACAAATTCTCATACTGTGTGAATAATAAATCAGTGATAATTTTATCATTTAGCACATTCACTTCATCACAAAGCCTTTTTTCCATTGTCTCATAAAAAGAGACAGTTTTACCCAATAATTCTAACCCCCATTTATTAAACATGTCAGTAAATGCTTTGATGGTATCAGTATCATAGTAAATTCCATAAGGGAATTTAAACACTCTCAGTCCCTGTGGAACCAATTGTTTTTTATACATTCATTTAAATAGCATATTTCCCTCTGGCACATTTTAAACTTAAATAATTTTTTCTCAAAGTTATAAATCATATCTCTCAATGATCCATACTTGCGCTGTCCAGTTTCCCTGTTAACCAGGGCTCCATTACTTCATTTAGGGCTAGAAACAAAAAAAGTGAAATGCTTTTGGAATAAATTACCAAAGTGTCCATTATTATTCTTTGGGGATATAGTTTCTTTGCAAGCACAAGATAAACACATTTTTGTATTAGATTTCATATGTTCTCTTCCCTCAAATGAGCTTGTCTTTTGTGCAAGGTATATTACAGCTGGTAGGTTTACCATTCAAATTAGCATTGACAGTACCTGTTGGTGTAACTTCATGGTAATGTACTTGTTAACGTACTGTTTGATTCTTGGCTGGAGTGCCTTCTTTGTGGAGTCTGCATGTCCTCCCTGCATTCGTGTGGGTTTCCTCCAGGTTCCTGTCATGCTACAAAGACATGAATCTGGAGCATTTCTCCCTGTACCTCCTCTAAAAATTGGCTTTGTTCCAAGTTGGACTTTCCCTGTTAACAAATTAAAAATAAAATATTGCTAACTGTCACAATTGTGGTGCAAATCATGAGTCTAAAAGAGAGAAAAGCTTAGCATTTGGTCAGCAGTGCCACAAGTGTAAAATATGGAAACATTTCCAAAAGTTTTGCAAATCAAGTTAGCCTCATAAAGTTGTAAAAAAGGTTGCACAAAAAAGCAAGTTGATCAAGTAGAGCCCAAGCAGTCAGCTTTCTATATAGATGGTGTATCACTGTGTGGTGAAAGAGTTGATGCAGTGAATTTATTGACAAGAAGTGAAGTGTTTTGTACTGTCCAGATTAATGGAAAATTCATAGAGCTCAAAGTAGACACTGATTCAAGGTGTAACATTATATCAGCAGACACATTTGCTAAAGTAAGAACTAACGAACAGCTCAATGTGACCAGTAGTGTGAGACTTGTTGCGTATGGAGGTGAAGAAATTCAAGCCAAAGGTTCAGTGATGCTTTCATGTTATTTGGCTGAGAACTGTTACAACTCATTATTCAATGTAGTTTGAAGACCAGTGCGATCTTTATTGGGTCTCAACGATAGCTTAAGAATGGATGTGCTTTATTTTGCTAAAGAAGTCCATCACATAAGTGCATTTTCGAGTTCCAGTTTTTCTGAAGGCATTTTCTCAGAGTATGCTGATGTTTTCAGTGACAAGTTAGGCAAACCTCCAGTTGTGTATTACATGAAGTTAGACCCAAAGGTCACTCCAGCAGTCAGACCAGCAAGAAGAGTTCTGATAGCTATGAAGGATAAAGTTAAAGCTCAGCTGGATAAAATGGTGCAGCAAGGTGCGATTTGTCCAGTCACAGAACCAATTGAATGGGTGTCATCCGTGGTAGCTGCTCACAAAAAAGGCTCAGACGAAATTAGAGTATATATTGACCCAAGAGATCTGAACAAAGCATTAACGTGCACAGTTGAAGAAGTTGCAGCTTTAATCCCAAATGCCACTGTATTTTCTGTCTTGGATGCAAAGAGCTCATTTTGGCAAGTGATGCTTGATTGTAAATTCTCATTTATAACTACTTTTTGTACTCTGTTTGGCAGATACAGATTCCTAAGGATGCCATTTGGAATAAATTATGCAAGTGAAGTCTTCCAGCATGCAACGGAGCAAATTTTTTACGGGTTATTCTTGTGCCATAATAGTCGATGATTTATTGGTTGTTGGAAATGGTGAAGCAGAGCATGACAGAAACCTCAAGAAAGTTCTAGACAGAGCATGTGAAGTAAACTTGACGCTCAATCCTCTGAAATGCAAATTTAGACTTCCAGAAGTTACCTATGTAGGCCATTTGTTTACAAGTACAGGCTTGAGACCGGACCCGACCAAGTAAGCAGTTACTCTAGAGATGTCAGTTCCAGATATTGTACAAGCTCTACAGCATTAGTTAGGCATGGTCAATTATTTAGGCAAGTTTATACCAGACGTCAGTGAGTTGACAGCAGCTTTAAGAGAGCTAACATGCAAAAATGTTGCATGGTCATGGTGGGAACAACACCAGAAAGTATTTGAAGACCTTAAGATACTATGATGTGAACAAACCAGTTACTCTTTCCTGTGATGCTTCAAAATTTGGTCTTGGCACAGTTATATTTCAAGAGGGCAGACCAGTAGCATATGCATCAAGAACACTAACTCAAACTGAGATGCAGTATGCTCAAATTGAGAAGGAGATTTGGCAATAGTATTTGCATGTTCCAAATTTCATGATTATATTTATGGTCGAGCTATTCAGATTGAAACTGACTATCAACCTCTAGTTACTATTCTAAAGAAACCTATGCATTCCACTCCAGTGAGATTACAGAGAATGATGCTCAAATTGCAAAAGCACAATTTCAAAACGAACACAAAAGGCAGATTGCTTTATCTAGCTGATACCTTAACCAGATTGCCCAGAAATACTACAGAACAGCTTGATGCTGAGAATTTTGACTTTGATGTGATGTCATTCCATAATTTTTCCACCAATAGACTTGACGAGTTAAGAGATCACACTCAGACTGATCCAATTTTGCAGAAGCTCAATCACTACATTAATGTTAGATGGCCATCAAAGCAATCTAGTGTACCACCTGAAGTGCAAACCTAGTTTCCTTACAGAGATGAATTGTTGATGGAAGATGACATTATTTTCAAACGTCCTAAAATTGTTGTTCCTGCTTCCTTACAATGTGAATATATCCAGATTTTGCATCATGGTCACCCAGAAGCTGCATCCACTAAGAGAAGAGTGAGAGAGTTAGTATTTTGGCCTTTGTTACCACAAGATATTGATAGAGTACTTTCTTCATGTTCAGTATGCAATAGTACTAGATCGCATTTGCAAAGAGAACTGCTTCATCTAAGTCCAGTTCCTGAACTACCTTGGTCTACTGTAGTAAATTATATCTCTGAGTAGAACAACCAACACTACTTGGTTTTGGTAGACTCTTATTCAAATTGGTTTGAGACTGATCTGCTACCTAACCTAACATCCACTGCTGTTATTACTAAGTTGAAACGTCATATCTTAGTTCATGGTAGTCCACATGGTACTCAATTTACTAGCCATTTGTTTCAGAAATTTGCAAAAGATTGGGACTTTGTACATGTCACTACTAGTCCTGAATATCCTCAGTCCAATGGTCTAGCTGAATGTGCAGTGCAAAGTGCAAAGCAGTTACTTGAAAGGTCAAAGTGTGACAATACCGATGCATTCTTGAATTTGCTTACTCTCAGAAACATATCCTGTGATGATATTCTTAGCTCACCTGCTGAAAGACTACTTTCCAAACAAACTAGAACCATGCTACCCATTACTTTTAGTTTATTGAAGCCTGCACCTAAGAACAATAAAATCATCAAAGCTCAATTGTTGAAGAAGCGTAATATCCAGAAATCTATTTAAGATAGATCGAGCAGATTACTTCGTCCTATGAGAGATGGAGAGAGGGTACAAATTCAGACAACAAAAGGTTTTGATCAAATAGGACAGATTACAGGTGTTTGTGCAGAGCCAAGATCTTACCTGGTAGGCTCTGAGGGTGTGGAATATAGAAGGAACCGTAGACATCTTCTTCCTGTACCAAAACCATTGTTACCATCACAACATTGCTTCTGTAAAGTAGAATCCAAATCTAAGAGTGAATCAGACACTCATCCCATACCAGAATGTGTTCATAATTCTGGTTTCATTCCAGAAAATGATCCGAACATTCCACAGGTCAACCATTTTGCAGACACAGTTCCAGTTGCTAAATTTCATTCCCAGTTTTATGTCACATGATATGGACAAGTATCTAAGCTTTGTGTGAAATAAGCAGCAATTAACTTCCTATGTGTTACACTTTTTATCTTTTTTGATTTGTATTGTTTAATCTTGCCAACTACTTTACCAGAATGGTAACCTTTTGTATATTGCTATGAGTGCAAAAGCTGTTATTAAATTCCTTTCTATATTGGAGCTTTTCTCCCCAGGCCTCCGCTGAAAAAGGGCTTTAGCTCAGTCGGACACTCCCTGTCAACAAATGTAAAATATATAAATAAATAAATAAATAAATAAATGTGGACCTGATTGCATATATCTGTGTATTTAGCATTGTATAATGCATGATGAAGAATTACCTGTGATTTCTGTATGCCAAATAGCCTTATAACATAATGTGATCTAGTTCTAAAAGGGGGAGGATGTAGATCAGAGTGCAAGTGATGTGTACACTGTATCTTTAAGAAGCATGCCAGGGCTATATGTGCAGGTATAAATTCTAGACACATGCAATCTCTAGTGCCATTTTGAAAGAGCAGCTAGGAAGAGAGCATACAAGATCACAGTTGTTAATTTGTATATAAGTTACTTAAGATAAAGTCAGTAATCTCCTATCGTGATGTATTTGTATAAAATAATGATGTATTTGTATAAAATAATGATGTATTTGTATAAAATGAAGCTGCTTGAAAAGAACCCACAAAGACTCTTGTATTGTGTCCTAGATTGGAGAGCGACAAATTACACCAGAAACTAAGCCAATAGTTGAAGTAAATAATTTTTTTTTGCACTGAGGTATCAGCCTAGGTGAAGGTAAAATGGTGCTTAAGGCTAGGGACATACCTGCCTGAGACACATAATCCGAGAGCTCAGTCATGTCTCTCTTCATATAGTCCAGTGAGGCACATCTCAAGTCACTGACACCAACAAGGACTATGACGGAGTCATGACAGTGTCTGTTGTTGGGAGACTTGAGTGTCTGTTTGATGTGGCGTATCCTGGCACCTGACAGACAGTTGACCATGACCTTTTCCTTATCCAGCCTGGTGAGCGGGACATCTGTGTGTCTCACAAATGAGTCACCTATGACTAAGATGTTTGTTTTTTATCAAAAATCTTTATATTGCAAAAAGAATCCACATTACCCATATTACTTTAATATAATTTTTACTAACACTTAATACTATGCCATACCTCTCAACTGTACAGATTTTTGCAGAATGTACAGATTTTGCCTCATATTTTTAATCTAGAACTCATAAAATTTATAATTTTCTGCCAAATCACTGTGATGATCTGAGGATGGAATTCACTAAATGATATACATTTGTGTTTCAGACTTCATATCCTTCAGAAAAATGCATGCTAAGGCAAATCCTGTTATTCTAGCAACTTTCTAAGTTTGGAAGAGCAATATTTAAAATCTGTCCCTATTTTTGGGCCTTTGTCCCCCCATTCTGCCAGGCTTTGTCCAGATGTTTTGCACTGAGAGGTTGAGAGGTATGATGCTACCCCCAACATAAAAGCCTCACACTCCATTTTTGTGTTATTAATGTGAATAACTTTGCAAAACACTCCTTTATAACTCCAGCTCTGTACATCCCTGACTGAATATTTCAGTGTGCATCCTTAGCAAATCACCTCAGCTTGTAGAGTCCATCTTGCTGCCCTAAGTTTAGGTATATATCTGTACCATGATGTCAGAAATTAGACTTTGAAAAAACTGATGAGTAGTCTTGTTTCAGGAGTACAGGTAAGTGTCCTGTTAAGGTGATTATATACTTACAGAATACAGAGGAAGTCTGCTTTTATAATGACTATACTCTTCTAGAAAGCAATGAAATACTGGGATGTAATGGAAGAAGCTTCACTAGTAAGAAATGAAAGATTATTTTTCTGTTCTTCAGACATTAAGACATCCTCCAGACACTGTAGTCTTGGAAATAATGGAGATCTAATAAATGTAACTATAGAGTGAGTGTAAAGGCTATTTTGATCAGGACAGCAAGGAAATCACCTGCATTAAAAGCTATATTAAGAAAGAAGGACTAAAATATGAGTGTTCACAGTCTTGTGGGAATTAAGCAGAGAGGGAACCATGACAAAACTGTTTAGTTATCTTATGGGGATCCACAGAGTTTACATAGGTGCCATATTTAAAAAAATAAGGTAGCAAGGAGCAAGAGGATACAAGTTAAGGATACAAAATGAATGGCTTAAGGGGTTAATTAGGGAATATTACATCATAGGAAGGGTGGTAGATGACTGGAATGCCCTGTTTGAAAAGGTAAGTTCAGAAATAGAGTCTTACTTCAAGAATGCATGGAATACATGAGACAGGCATAATAATATTAATACCAGTTTGATAACTAGGTAAGTCCACTGGACACACAATCTCTTTTCATGAATGATCCAGAAGCAATGTCTGGCTAAGTGACTTGCTTAAGGTCACACAGAAGATAAATGAGGACTGAGGCAATTAAAGCCTGCACCACAGGAACTACAGCTCACAACCTTAACCCTGCACAATCTGCCACTCAAGGGGCATAAGGTCCCTCTTACATGGACTCTGGGGTGGGCAAAGTAAGCTAAACATTTTAGGCAGCAGGGCATGCAGCTTATCTGATTAATAATGGACAGACTGTGTGGATCATGGTGTCCTTATCAGAGGTGTAGCTAGGGTAGAGTGAAGGGAGCAGTTGCCCTGGGCACACGTTAAGGGATCAGCAGATGCTGACTGGGTGTTTAGAGGAGACCAGTATTTTTTATTTTTTTTTGCCCAATAAGTTAAAGTTGGGAGGCTCAGATTGGTGGATGGCACTGAGCATCAGAATATCTCACTATACCACTTTTCCTTATCTACTATAAAAATAAATATTTGTTTACATACTCAAACAAGTATTCTTGCTGCTGGTAAAGAAATAAAAAAAATGTTGTTTTAACAGCTGAAAATTTCTTACACATCTCAGAAATAAGTCTTGTAACTTTTGAAGTATTCACTACTTAGAAATTACTATGCAGATTACAAAAATATGCAAGTGTGCCCAGGTAATTTGTTACAGTTGTGTGGTTAGTACTGATACATGTGTCCATATACTCATAAATGTACATGTATCATGTGTTAAGATATGTCTGTCGTTACGCTCTCTACTTTACTACACATTTTGGTGTGTTTTCACTGCTCATGTTCTAGGTATCTCCATAGCAGCACTTCATATATCTATTTTCTTAGCAGTGCATCTATATTTATTTTATTTGTTTTTGCTTTTGTTTTATATTTTAATGTGTACTTATATTTATAAATTAATATGTATATCTTCAGAAAACCCTTGGCACTTCATCTTTAGCTCCATGTACGTAAATCTTTGCTGCCAGGTGTTACTGTATTTTTGATTGCTGTGGCCTTTTGCAATATTTTCTATGCTATTATTGACTTTTCTTAGTGAATCCGGACTTTGTACCATCTAAAATGATTAATAATTGCAGCTGTTTTGGGTAGCAATCTGATTCGAAATCTCTAATTATTTATGTCTTTTAACTACTTTTTTCTTTGGGAATTGCTTTTGTGTTTAGAAAAAGGATAGCACATCTCTACAGTTTACTCTACGGTCATTCTTGTGAAAGCATGAAAGTACAGAATCTTTCATCTGACAGCTGCATTGTTATGTGCTGTTTGTGTATCTTGGATATCTGCCTGCCATTGTCAAAACACTATCTGATTTGGTGATGATGGGGCTGTCAGCCTTTCCTGGCTCATTCTTGTAATATGTACATGAAAATCCATTATCCTCATGTATTGGCTTAGCTGAGATGTCCTAGCAGAACAAATGACCTTTCTGGTGGCTTCTCTGCATGTTTTGCATCTTGCTGTTGTTATGGATATTAGTTAATGCATTGCGAACTGGTCTTACTGGATGGGGAGATCGTCTGGCTTTACTTTTAGATGTGCTAATGAGGTTGCTGCATTGCAATCATCTTTCTGACATTTGTACATAATAACTTTGTATTCTGTTAACATTGTTTAATGTGGTGATTTATGTGAATCGGGGCAGATTCGGTGAACTGAAGAACTGCATGGTATGATCTGTGGATGTCTTGCAAAATAGCTGATCTGGTGTCATCTTAATTTTGACTTAATTTTGTAATTTAATTTGATTATCTCTAATGCCAGGTTTTACTATCATTCTGCATACTAGAGTGGATTTTTGTAAAGTTTTCATTAGCCTTTTCCCTGATTTGTGAATTACACCCTAAGCACATCCAAGAAAAGCCAGAAATACTCTTGGCCCAGGGCCATTAGTCTAGTAACCTCCTATGATCCTATGATAAGATCTCTCCATTCAAGATTAAGAATTCATAGTCGACAAGCCAGTTCTCATACTGCTAAGTAGTAGCTCTATAAATGATGAACATATAGAATAATTCTGCTAAAGGATGCACTAGATGTGATTGAATGCTTTTTGGTCAGGTCACATGACAGTAACCTCAAAACAACAAATTACAAAAGACTGACCACAGCACAGCAAGGAAAATGGCTCTACATATTTAGGAACCATGCTAAAGTCCATTCAGGAGTTTGTGCTGTTTTGTGTTTCATTGTTTTTTGACTGATGTTTGCCTGACTTGATCAAAAATTATTCCTATTAAGGTATCGTAGCAAAGCCGTTGGACAAAGAAAGCAGCCATCCATATATCGTACTAGACGGATCAGTCTTACAAGTCCAAGATGGCAGCAAACAGCTGTCAGTAGATGAACTTGTTGAAACATTCTGCTGTTATCATTGCTTTATACATTTATTTATTTGCATTTGTTAGCCAGGTTGATGGATGACTCAGGTGCATACAGCACAAAATTACATAGGGGACATATTCATTTCATATCACAAGATTACATTTTCATTTCATGGCAAAGAGTTTACAATATTACATATGATTATATAACACTAACCTCGAAAAAGGGCATGGCAAAATTAATTTAAAATGGGTGGCGAAAGCCAAACACATTCTGGCTAGGCTTATAAATGCCCTAGGGCAGATAGCCCAGTATGAACCTATGAACCTATGAACCTATGAACCCTGCTTTCGCCAAGTGATTTTGGATTTATAAATTTGCTTGCATTCAATTTGGATTAACAAAATTCAGCTCTTCTTGGGCAGTTCAATTTATCAGCAAATGGCAATTTACAAATAAATTCCTGTTCCTGGAATTCTTTGACTGTAAAAATAGTAGAGCTACGTGGAGGACAAAAAATGTAGCAAAAGTACAAAAATCCAAGTTAAAACTTAAAGACTTCATCAGATAAATGATGAAAAAAACAAAAAAGGTTATTTAAAAAGACAATAATCACATGACATTTTCTGCCAAAATTTGTAAAGTCACAGTCCCATCAAATCATGAGTGAATACGTAAATACAGTATAAAAAAGATGTAAAGTTCAAACATTTCCCTAAAAAAATCAAAAGTTAATAAAAAATGAAACCAATACAAGTCAAAACTCATCTATAATAATCTCTTTTTTTTAACAATGAAGAAATAGAAATAATCCCATTGATACCAGGAAAGCATCCAGCATTCAAGGGGAGTGCCAAGCAAGCTCCCTCTTTTGAAGTTTCAGACCCCAAGACCCTCCTCTAACAGTTGAGATAACTTACTCAACTACAAAAAACTTGAAAGAGTGAAAGCATGTGAAATCATACCCTAATCACTCCCATGTGATAATTGTCTTTTTGACTTGTATTGGTTTAATTTTATTAACTTTTGATTTTTTAGGAAAATGTTTGAACGTTGCATCTTTTTTATACTGTATTTACATATTCAGTGATGATTTGATGGGACTGTGACTTTAAAATTTTTGGCGGAAAATGTCATGTGATTATTGTCATTTTAAAAATTATTTTTTTTTGTCATTTATCTGATGAAGTCTTGTATATTTAAGGCAAAAGGTTTTAGGAATAAAGTTGGTTTATAATTTTAATTTAGATGTTTGCACTTTTGCTGCGTTGTTTGTCCCCCATGTAGCTCTACCATTTTTACTAGTTTGTTGTGTGTTCCATTTTGGTTATTAATTCTTCTACTCTACTGCCTTACTGTTGATACAATATGCAGTAATATATTGTTGTCATTATTATTTTTTATTTGTTTATTTTTATTATTGTTTTGCAACTACAGAGTCATCCAAACAGTGTTTCTTTTATTCTCAGCTTGTAGATTTGCAGCTATCTGGTCTAGTATTTCTATTGTAATCAGTGTGAGTGTTACAGACATGTTGAGATTTCGAATGGGAAGTGATTGTTTGTGGAAATATACTGGTAGCTTTGGATTGGTTCATATGTTCATAGGTATTTACTAGGCTAATGACCACAAGGGCCTTTTTAAGCCTATTCGTGCATCCCAAATCTCAGACAAGTTTTGGTACCCTTGATAATTGTAAGCAGGAGCTTGGGAGATGAAACATTTACAAGCAGGGGCCTGGAAGATGAACCATTTACAGGTTGCCTGTGTCCATTAAAGACATAGGTGCCAAGCCAGGGATAAATTTCCTGTTCCCCACCCAATTATCCAAGTGATACTTAATTTGGGTTATTGAGGGACCGTGCTTCACATAGATGGGGAGCCTGTTCCAGAGATGGGGTAGTCTTTGGGATACATACCTGTATCTCTAGCAGGTCTTATTTATATCACAGGCAAGGTTTAAGTCTTCAGAACGGGTAATTCCAGAGCCCACATTTAAAGCAGTAGCCTTTGGGTCATTTCACAGGATGTGGTAGTTTTTTTTTTTTTTAATGGAATCTTGTGGACCAAGCAACTCACTTTTCATGCCTTGTTTTACAACTGCATGCTACTTCATTGCTTACATAAATAGTTTCAGTGACAGTTTATGGTACTTGCTGGTGTGATCAGTTCTATTACGTGTTATTACTGGCATTCCAGGGCAGTGCTATTAATTTTGAGTTACTGCTCAGAATACATTTTGCACTGTATATACAGTTTGTATGTGTGTGTGTGTGTGTGTGTGTGTGTGTGTGTGTGTGTGTGTGTGTGTGTGTGTGTGTGTGTGTGTGTGTGTGTGTGTGTGTGTGTGTGTGTGTGTGGTTTCACTGAATTTGTGAAATGCTTGGGTTTAAACATTCAAATAAAAGTTAAGATGAATTGAGGTCACATTTTTAACAAGATTTAATAGTTGTAGTTTTATAGTTTGTCTACAGCACAAAATAGGCATTTTTGTCTATCTTCCTTTCATTAAACCACAACTCTAATTTTACAGTTAGAATTTTTCCAATATAACTTTCTATTGCTCATGTTATAAAGTACAGTTATGTAAGTTGAACTTACCATAGCAGTAGATGTTCAAACGATCACTGTTGCAGTACCTTTAGCTATATGGGGTTATATCCTGCTAAGGATATAACAGCCAGCCAGCTCCCAAAGATTCAGGGCACCTTCCACATGCCCAAACTGTCAAGCAGCTTGAGTGGAGCTGACTAAAAAACAAGTTTAGGCACAAAGCCCTTCAGAACTTTCCTCCCTCCAGAGAAAGAAGGACATTTTAACATGTGACTGCACTGAAAGAGGATGATCTGTGGGTAGACATGCTGTAATGGCTAATAAATGAACCTTGTTAAGGAATATGAAAGGCCATATTATAGTAACTCGCACAAATATTGTAAAACCAGAGAACAACTAACCCTGAATGAATGCTGGTTACAGTGTAGGTATCAACTAGAAAACCTTTTTCCATTTGATAACATATGATTTTCTAGTAGCAGGATTTCTTATCTCTATTAATACATGCTGCATGTCCTCAAAAACAGATGCCTAAAAGCAATTAAGACCCTATCATCCAGGCAGGCAATTAAAGATAATTCATGTTGAGATGTATAAAATATTCCTGTTCTTGTGTGAGTAGAGCCATTCTGTGAGGAGGCTTGTAGTAACTATCCCTGACTATTTCCAAAAGAAGGGAGAACCACAGTTGCTTGGATCTGAAGGGAGCCACCACAATGGTCTTGAGGGATTCCTTCTGAATCTTATACACTGGAAAGTATTAGGGTACAACCCAACACCCTAATAATGGGCAATTTCAACTACCCCACCATTAACTGGGAAAACTATTCATCTTTTGCTCAACATTTTCTAGAATTCATAAATTCCAATGCCTTGGATCAACTTATTCACACCCCCACCAGGGGCAGCAATATCCTAGACTTGGTCATTACCAACATGGGAAACTGGTGTTCCACACCAGAGGTCAATTCCTCGTTGGTCAGATCCGACCACAAGCTAATCAGCCTAGACATCCACATCCCACCCCCACCCCCAATTAGGGAAACCATCGTAAAAAACTTCTCCAAAGCCAACTTCACACTTCTTAAGACAGAATAGGCAAACTTCATGACACCCATGCAGACAGACAATAGAGGTATGACTGCCGAATCCTACACAAATGCACTTTATAAGCACTTACACGAGTGCATGGATCATGCTATCCCTAATAGAACTAAGATGTTATCCTCCAAAAAAGGAAGCCAATCTGGTGGTCCTCTGCCATAAACAAACTCTACAACAGAAGAAAGAAACTGTTGCAAAAAAAGAGTAAAATCCCATGACTGGAGGAACTCACTGGTCAACCTCAGTAAGAAGCTGAGATCCCTCATAAAATCCTCCAAAGCTAGTTACGAAAACAAAATTGCCATTGACTCTAAAGACAACCACAAAGCATTCTATAGCTATGTCAAGAATCTAAATGGGAACACTCAGATCTGCTCTGAGTTACAGCACAATGGCAGTAAATATACAGAACCAACTGATATTGCCAACATCCTAGCAGATAGGTTCAGTGCTAACTTTACCCCCCTCTCACCCCCTAGAGGGCCCATCTCTATACCGGAAGAATGCAAAGTTCCTATAATCACGGCTGCACAGGTAAAAAGCACACTCTCCAAAGCCAAGAACACAGCACCCATGGGACCTGACAATATCCCAGGCTGCGTTCTACACGAACTACAGAATGAACTGGCACCCTACCTAAGTACCATGATCAATCATAGCCTCACCTCAGACTTTGTACCCACTGAATGGCGCACCGTGATGGTTATCCCACTCCACAAAGGGGGATCCACGACGGACCCCGGGATCTACCGCCCCATTAGCCTGATGAGCCTGGTCTGCAAGGCCATGGAACGTATCATCATGGAACTCATAAACAAAGACATTGGTAATCTTCAAACTCTGGACCCTACCCAGTTTGGATTTGTATAAGGCAGATCATGTCTCCTAAATCTGATTGACTTCTTTGAAGCAGTCACCAAAGCCATAGATGAGGGTAAAATGGTTCACACACCTTATCTAGATCTCGCCAAGGCTTTCGACACCATCCCCCACTCTGGAATTATAGATAAGCTCACTAAACTAGGTATAAATCGCTATGTCACAAGATGGGTTTCCAACTGGCTCACGGACAGAACTCACACTGTGAAAGTAGCGAATTCCAAATCCGACATCAGACCAGTGACAAGTGGAGTACCACAGGGTTCAGTCCTGGATCCTTTCCTGTTTGATATCTACTTCTCTGAAGTGCAGGCCAACACAGAAGGTCTTTGGCTAATAAAGTTTGCAGATGACTGCAAACTAGGAGCCATAATCGAAACTCCTAACAATGTGGACAAACTACAAAAGGGCCTCACTGAGACAGATACCTGGTGTCAAAGCCATGGCCTGAAGCTCAATGCCAAAAAGTGTATTGTCATCCCCTTTGGTAAAAACTCTGTACCCATGAACTACCACATAGCTGGTAGTCTACTTAATGCCGAAAATGTAATAAGAGACCTTGGGACACAGGTGGACAGTAGTCTCTCCTTTGATAATCACATCGCCACAGTGGTCAGGAAATTCTTCTACGTGGCTCATCTCATCACAAAAGGATTCTCATCCAGAAAAAAAGAGGTCGTTGTTCCCCTCTACTCATCACTCATTAGACCCATTATAGAGTACAATGCCCGTTTTGGTATGTACCTCACAAGACATCTACAACAACTGGAAAGACCACAGAAATACCTCACAAAGAGGATTACTGGCCTCAAACAGATGCCCTATGCAGACCGTCTCAAAAAACTACAGCTTTACTCCATCCCATATCACCTGCTCAGGGGCGATCTCTGCCTAACATACAAAGCTATGTCAAACCCAGAGCTGTTGGACATGCTCCACTTAAAGAAATCCCAATCCCTCCGAGCTACACACTCTAGGGACCTAAACCTTGTCACCACAATAAACAGAACATGTTGGAGGGATAGATTCCTGTCCCAGAGACTTCCCATACTCTGGAACAGACTACCTATCTATGTCAAACAGAGCTCCTCGTTAGCACTCTTCAAGAAAAATCTTGATGATTGGATGGGAAATGGGAAATTCACCCTGGGGATCACTTCTGTGGCTCTGCTCGACAGGGGCACAGGAAAATAATTTTCTTGGGTGGCGAAAGCCAGGGTACATTTTTTGGCTAGGCTTGTATGGGCCCTAGGGCTGATAGCCTAGTACCTACCTATGAACCTATGAACCAATAACCTGGTTATTATTGGAAAGGGTAGAAAGGCATACAGGAACATTCCTGTCCAAAGAAAAAAAAAAGGTGCATATCTTCCAGGCCTTCTTGCATGGAGTCCTGGAACTTAATTTCACCAGTTGATTGTTCAACGAGAATACAAAGATGTCTGCTTGAGAAACTCCCCACAGATAGAGCAAATCTTGGAAGATCTCTGGATATTGTTTCCATTTGTGAGGGTCTGCACTGGTCCTGCTTAGTCTGTCTGCCACACAATTTTTCTCTGATGGAATGTAAAATATCTGTAGAGTGATCTACTACATCAATCTGGTATTGTCTGTAATGACTTGAAGAGGTCCCAGGAAAACAAAAATGGTTCATAGAATTGAGTGCCTTATTCGGGGCAAGCATCTCCTTGATATTTATGTACTTGCATCTGTCCTTGGTGCCTCACACCCCCTGCACTTTTATCTCTATTGAAACTGCTCCCAAAACAAAGTCTGATGCATCTGTAGTGACTGAACACTTTGGAGCAGGAAGGGAGGGAGTTAAAAGGGGAGACAAAGTATATATGTTGCCTCCACCAACTGATTTCTTTTCTTACAAACCCCAGTACTGGGATATGAAAAGATAAACGGTGTTGATGCTGGGACCAAAGAATTTCAGATACAACTGTATCTTTTTTTGTGGGCTATTGCCAGTGGTATCATGAGAATCATAGATGCCATGAGAGCCAAAATACTGAGGTATTCCCTCACAGGGACTGAATTCTGAGTGGAAAAGCTTAGAAATAGATCTAAATAAAGGTCTGTTTTCGCCTGTGGAAGAAAAGCTCTTTGAACTGAGGTGTATAGTTGACATCCAAGGAACACAATCTTGTGGGAGGGTGTCAAGAAAGACTTTTGAATATTCTCTTGGAATCCCGGCTTGTGCAAAAGATCTCTCATCAACCTAAGACATTCCTGACATTTTAAAAAAGACTCTGCAAAGATAAGCAAGTTGTCTAAATATGGAAAAATGTGGATTCCCTGTAGCCTGCAATGAGCTATAACTAGAGCTAGACACTTTGTGAACACTCTTGGTCCAGTGGATAGTCCAAAAGTTAAGGCAGAGAACTGATAATGTGATGCAGACACACAAAACGTTAAGAAATGCCTGAAGTCTGGATGAATGTGATAAGAATCTTTTATGTCTAGTGTTACCAGGAAACTTGAAAGTGAAAGAAGAAGCAACGGGTTGTGAAGTGACATCATTTTGAATTTGGGCACTATCAGGAAGAGGTTTAGGAAAGAAAGATCCAGAACGTGTCCAAAGTGTTTTCATTCTTTCAGATTAGGAACATCCTCAAACAAAACTCCTTCTCCACTTGCTGGATGTATCACTGCTTTGAAAAAAAAAAAAAAAACAGGCGCTGAATCCAAAAATCCAAGAAGAACACACACAGAACGTTGGATAAAAAAACTTTATCAAACAAGCAAAGCTTTCGGGTAAAACCCTTCTTCAATACTAACACAAATACATTCAGAACATAACTTGCTTTAAACAAGAGCCCACAAGTCACATGACAGCAGCCCACATCATGTGACTAAAATACATAATCAAATCTATTAAGTAATATAAAATCTAAATTTAACATAAATAAATAAATACATAAATACATGGATATATCTATAATTTAATACGTTGTAATTTCATTAAAATTGGTTTGAGACTTATAGCAGAGTTAAGGCCAGGGGGACGATCTGCTGCTAATTGCAGTATCCACTCATATTCTCTAACCTCAAGAATATTATTAATATCCCCACCCCTAACAGAAGATACAACCGTATCTATAACCCTAAATCTAAACTTATGTCCAACTCCATATAATTGTATATGCTTGAACAAAGCATTATTTATATTCTCTCTCCTAATCTCAGATTTATGCTCAATTATTCTATCCTTTAACTTACGTCTAGTCTTTCCTACATAAAATGAAGGACAGGCTACACAAGTAGCCATGTACACAACGTTAACCGTATTACAATTTGCCATAAGTCTAAACTTATCATTTCTATTAGTGATAGGATGGATAAACAAAGAAGAAATAGAAATGTCAACGATGTCTACACAGCAGGAACAATTCAAGCACTTAGATGTACCAAAACGAGTTGATCCAAGCAAATTCATATTCACACCAGTTTTAGAACTATAATTAAAATCCTTGTAGCATAACCTACTCTTAATAGTTCTCTTATTTCTATAAGAGAAGTACGGTTTGCTACCCAATAACCTATAAATCTCAGGAGATACAGTCAAAACTGTCCAATACTTTTGTATAATACGCTTAATAGAGAAAACTCTATTTCAAAAAGTGGTCACATACCTCACTATATTCTCCCTGCGAGGTTGACCAGGCGATTCAGAAATTAACATATCATCAAAAGAATCACCAATTCTAAAAAAAGGGGGGTATCTAGTCACCCTATTATGTATAACATAGGTCTTTAACTCTGCTAACAATTCATTGTAATAACCACGTCAAAAATTCATCATACATTTCATCCAATTGTGCAAGAAAACATGAATCATTAGTATTAAGTCTACTAACCCTGGCAAATTGTGCCTTAACAACGCCTTTAAAAACATGAGGGGCATGCATACTATCATGATGTATATATCTATTTGTATGGACATCCTTTTTAAAAATAGTAGTGTGCAACAATCCATCATCTAATCTGATTTTTACATCAAGAAATAACACTTCACTCTCAGATATAGATGTTCTAAAGGTTAAAAAAGAGGTGGTTGCATTTAAATACGATACAAATTGCATTAAATCTTCCAATGGGCCCTTCCAAATCATAAAACAATCATCAACAAATCTCTGATAAAAACAAATGTTGCTGTTCAAAAAATTGTGACCATCATATGTGTGTTGTGTTTCCCATTGATGTAAAACTAAATTTGCGTATGTATTAGCAACAGGTGTGCCCATAGCAACACCATTAAGTTGCAAATATAATTGTTGATTAAAAACAAAAATATTATTGCTCAAAACCAGTTCTAATAAAGAACAGATGTTTTGAACATAATTAACAGACAATGTTCCCTGCACCGTCAGAAATTCTCTAATAGAATCAATCCCATGATTGTTTGGTATAACTGTAAAAAGGGATACAATGTCCATAGTTACAAACAAATATTCTCCTATATTAATATTATTAACATGTAAACTATTGTACCAATTAGATAATTTGTTCAAAAAATCACCAGTATCTTACAGTATATGTCCACATTTTGCTAAAAAAGGGTACAGTTGTTTCTGTAAATACACTGATATCGGCTCTGTTATCCACCCATTTCCGGAGACAATAGGTCTCATCGGTGGATCAAGCACACTCTTATGGATTTTAGGTAAACCATAGAGTTGGGCAATAACAGGACAAGATACAGTAAAAAAGTGGAACAAGTCCAAATCTATATCACCATTAATTTGTAGTTCGTACACAAATATATTAACATTACTAATATGTTTTTTAACATCAACAAAATTAATGCACTTAAACGCATCACCATCATCAAGAAGGGAAACAATAGATCTAATATAGTTATCACGATCCATGATGACACCAGCACCCCCTTTGTCCGCTTGTTTAATGATTATATCATCATTCAATTCTAACTTTTTCAAGGCCATATATTCATCATAAGTTAAATTATAACTCTTCTTATTACTAATATTATCAAACAAACTCCTCAGTTCGATTTCACATAAATCAGGAAAAGCCGTTGTAACTGGTGCATTTATCGGAATAAAGGTACTACGTCTCTTACATACATCTGATAATGGTACATCTGATTTAAACAAAATTTTAAGATTTACAGTCCTAATAAACTGTTTCAAGTCCGTTAGAGCTGATACTAGATCATCATCAGCCGTTGGTATAAAATTTAAACCTTTCCATAATAAAGTTAAATAAGGTTCATCCAAGACGAACTTTGATAGATTTAATATACCTTTGTTCATCTTCGGCTAATTTTTCCTTGCCCCATAGAGCTGTCATTCTTGCGTTTTACAGCATTCGGTTGATGCCTTGTAAGTGATCTGTCCCTCACCGGTTTGCTGCTTGCACCCTCTCCGGTTGATTTAACTGAAAACGTTTTTGGGAAAAATTAAGCACCGACTGATGTGTTTTCTTAGCAGATGATTTACCACTCGTTTGTTCCTCATGCACAATATCTCCGTTAGTCGTAGATGGCACATCGCTGATGCTCGTACCTTTCTCAGCTGCCGATGAAGTCATAGCAGAAGGAGTGGCCAACAAGGTCTGATCCAATGGTGCAACAGGAGCACCAAAATTCAAACCTGAATCCCCTGTCTCTGCTTCAGAAAAATCATCCAAGGCTCTAATGGATGTAGAAATGGTGCACGATTTCTTATACATAGTCGCAACAACAGAATTGTCTTTAAATTCACCTTTCGGCCAAGAAAAGATATGTCCCTTACGAAAATCAGCCACATCTCTCAAAAGCTTCCGCTTTTTAACTGCCTCAAGACGATCATCCAGGTCATGAAGCCTATTAAGCATTTGTTGGTATATAGTGATCATATCAGAAAAACAAGACATACACATAAGTTCATTTTCCATTCGTATGATTTCCTCCTTTAGCTCCAATTCACTATCTGAGAAAAAATCATTCATTAGTACCATATAATCCAAGTTTAACTTAATGTTTAACTGCTGCTAACGCTTAAGAAGGTCTGGGTAAGCGTTACCATAAGATGGCATTTTTAGGATTCTCAGTCCCCGCGGCACAATGCCCATGTTCAAATATGCCGAGAAACTGAATCTTTGCCACTGCAGGCATTTATATGCACCCACTTTTCTCTCAAGAAGTTCTAATTTCTTGTTGAAGGCTATAGTACCTTCCACACAAGGATTCACCACGTTATCAGTTTCTACAGAATTAGTAGTAGAAATAAGACTTAACAGAGGATTAACCTCCTTAGCCAGAATAGATTTCAAGAGCTGTGCGGTATCCATATGACTGCAACAGAGGGCTTTCAAATCGAACAACCAACGAGTCAGCAAAGTATATAAAACTCGAAAAAAAAAACTTGCTTTGGACAGCATGTGATTGAAGAGCAGGTGGAACCTAATTAGTCTGATCTGAAGGATGAGTAATAACCCCCTGGAAAGGAGGAATTTCCTCCCACTGTTATCTGTAACACTGATGAATGATTTTCAGAACCCATTTGTCTGAAAAAATCTATTGCCAAAGAGAAAAAAATGAAGATTCAGACTTTCTGGAAGAGACCAGTGGCCAGGGTGGGAAATGGTCACGAGGTCACATGAACAGTCATTCAGACTTGTTGGAGTATCCTTGGTTTTGATGGGTTTGAGAATTCTTTTTGGAACCTACTTGCCACTTCTTCTTAAATGTCTGTTTACCTGAATTCTGCTGAGACTGTTTATTTTTTTTTTTTGGGGGGGGGGGGGGGTTCTTTGGCCAAAACTGGGCGAGGAGAAAGAAAATCACTGGCCAATTTGGAAAGGGAGGGCTTGAAAAATCTTAGATTCTCTGGATCAGCTTTCATCACACTTTTTGATCACCTCTGCAGCAGAGGGGCCTGACACTAAATCTCTGTCCAACAGAGAATTTAAAATTTCATGTTTTAACATCATCTGGAGGGTTCTGAGAATGCAGCCAAGCAAACCTCATTAAAACAGAGTCATACACACACTGCAAACAGTGATTGGTAACCTGTGCAACAGAAAAAACTAAGTTATTTTAAAGCAGATATTTCTTCACAAGAAGAAACTGGAGATAAAACATTCTTCACACTTTCACAGTATGTCAGAATAAACTTTAACATATGAGCCCGACAATTTAAAATTCTGAAATTCAAAGTTGCAGAAGTATACACTTTTTTTTCTTATACTTATCAATAGTTTTCCCATCCTTATCAGGAAGAATAAAGATTGAGGAACTTATCTGCCTTTTTAGAGACAGCTAGCTGACTATCAGGAGAATTGCAGGTAGTGAGACACACATCATCTAAAGCAGACAGGACAGGAGGAATGCGTGTAGGTTTTAGAAAGTCCTTCTGTACCAACTCATGATATTTGTGAAGGACTGAGAAACCTCAGTGTTCTCCACTGAAAACACTGGCACATTATAGAAATAGTCTCTGAGAATGAGAAACCCCCACAGAGAGAATCAGAAAGAGAGTTGTCCTTTGAATCTAAATAAGAAATCGGTGGACAAAACACTGAATCTGTCCCTGCATCTTCCTGTTCAGATTCAGAATATTGAATCACTTCAGGAAAGGAGACATTCTTTTTTTCTTTTACTGGAAACTACTCTACAAGAAGGATTAATAGCCTGAATCAAACCCTGAGCAAGCCCCAGTAAACTACTCCTATCCAAACATATTTGAGGATGAATAGATACATGCTTGGTTTTCTTTTTGTTTTTGACAGGAAAAATGGGGCCAACCATGTTACTAATGGCAGCCACTGTTTCCCCAGGTGTGGGCACAGCATTCTGAAAGAACAGAGAAACTTTCCCTCTTCCTTCTCCCAGGGCCGACAAGCGTGGTTACCCCTTGCCAACTGAGGAGACCTCAGCAGCAACAGAGGATGTGGCTAACCCTTGGTCCATAGTGGCTCTAGGAACTACACCAGAGGAATCTGGGGTAAAATATAAGATTTCTGAAGTACAACAAATGTTCACAGCAGAGTCATCCACTAGTGGTTGAGGCAAATTGCTAGACTGCTGTCATGGCAAAGGTTGTTTGGTTAACTTTTTTTCTTTTTTGTGGCTGGAAGAAGGACTGACTCTTACAATCTGTTCCATGGGCAAGCCAAAAATAGTGCCTCTACCCTGAGGGAAAATAAGCAAAAATACCAACATAACTAACAGTCCACAAAAGTTACTTTTTTGACAAAGTACAGTAAAAAGCACTTTCAAACACAGAGTCGCTAGAAGCTGTTGAAGACTTGGGGGTGGAGGGTGACAGGGGCACTTAGTGATCTAAAAAGGACAATTTTTAAAAAAACTATTTGCTACCACAACATAGGTTCACTTAAAGGGCATTTTAAGCTTAGCCAATTTCCATTTTTGTGCTTGAATTAACATTTCCTGATTGGTCTTACCTATCCCATGGCTGATAATTGTATATTAGCCCTAATGAGAATAAATGTGATCACACTGTAGATAATTTGAGGGGACCCATGTAAGGGATGCAGCATTTAGGAATTGCCTCTATCCATTAGTGGCACGAGAGGTAATCCTTGAGTACATTTTCTGTTACCCATCCTTAGATCCGAGTTGTATTTGAATATGGACAGGGATGAGCTTTGGTTTACTTGAATGGATAGTCTGTTCTGGATATATATCCATCTCTCCACAACATTCAGTTTAGATACCTGGACTGAGTATCTCTGATGCCATTTGACTTGCTGATGTTCAGTAGGTCCATCTATATTAGGTCAGAGGATGCCTTGTATGCCAGACACGTCACATCTAAGCACTCCGTAGGATACTGAGAATAGTGATAAATCTTTGAGGTGGTCTATGCAAGACCTACTGTTTAGGTCTTGTATCCTTTTAGAAAGGTATCACTGTGGGTATTCCAATTGTTGCATGGGACTGGACAGATACATGCCAAAGTGGGCATTATACAAAATGATTGACCTTTTGAGGGCTTTGTAAAGGAGACAATAACATCTCTAGATCTGGTCACAATCAATTTGTTTATAAGTTGTGCAATATAGAAAGAATTTCTTATGACTCTGTGCACATGTTGGTCAAAAGTTAGGTCACTGTACACACAAGTTCCCAAATGCCAAATAACTGAGTCAGTTCTGTTTGTCAGTTTGGCAGATCCCTGGAGTAGTTGACTTCCCAAAGGATATGATAATGTATTTCTTGGAGTTTAGTTTCAATTCATGATTCTGGCACCAGTTATTGTTTGGGACAAACCTTCCTGCATGATAGTTAAGTCATTTGGGGATTCGATAACTGCTCGTAGCTTACAGTCATCTCAGACTTAGTCGGCCAAAGCCCTTTGGTATTTTCTTTTACTTTTGAGATGTATATGCCAAACAGAAAAACTCTCAGCACCAAACCCTGGGGGACACCATTGGTGACTGGTCTCTTCCCCTATTTTGATCTTCTGCATCCTGTGAGCAAGCATACTTATATACGTTCTTTGATTCACCTTCCTGATTGTATTAAATTATATTCCTTGTGTAATACAGCACCACTTGTTACAATGTGTTTTAAATTTGTAGTTTGGAACAGTCTTCTAGTGAGCAATGAAACAAAATGTATGAACCAATAATGACAAAACCACCCATTTCAGGAAATTTCAACCATAAAAGGCCACTCAAACTTCTGTCATTACAATCCACCAATATCAGTAAATATGCAAAATCTCTGCAGAAGTAAGTCAGCTAAATAATTCCAAATTAAAGGGATCTGTAACTAATGAAGAGGTTACTGCTAGCAAACAACATTATATTTCATTGTTTCATCTGCAAATAAAGTGCCTGTTGCCCTTGAAAAATAAATTGCCTACGCTACATTAAAAAATGATAAGCTAGTAAATTTGCAATGGGGAATGGATGGCAAACTGATAATGGGTTCATAGTTACTAACTCCTCCAAAGGAGGACATTCATAGGACTGCAGCATCCACTCCTATTAAAGTACAACACAGTACAGTATCAGCGATCCATCTGCATACTGTGGGAGTAGTACCCACAGTCGTCTGCATCAAAGGCAAGTATACTACCTGTTGTGCTACTAACAATGCAAATAATTTAGCATAAGTAGCATTAAACTTCCCTTCCCCTGAAGCTCTCAGCTCCTTATAAAATCTACTTGATGATCAACTAAATCTCTCAACTTCGCAGCACAAGAAATCTGGAAAAAGACAAAATGTATATGGGGGGGGGGGGCAAAGGCTCAAAACCAGGGACTCATTTTAAATATTGCTTGTATAATCTTAGAAAGTTGCTAAAATAAAGTGTTTCGTGTTACCAGGTGTTTCCTGAAAGATAAGAAGACCAAAACTTAAAGAGCTATTTAATTAATTCATTTCTCACTGATTTGCCAGAAAACCACAACTTTTAAGAGGAACAGACCAAAAGTATGAGCCAAATATTCTGTGAAAATCTGGAGAGTGGAGAGGTATGGACTCAACTCCCTGAATCACAAGTGGTGGTATGGGTAGAGAATTCAGGCTCTTATTTGAGCCTGAGTAACACTAACCACCAGGTATACCTAACTGGGACATTTTACACACACACACACACACACACACACACACACACACACACACACACACACACACACACACACACACACACACACACACACACACATACACACACACACACACACACACACACACACACACACACACACACACACACACACACACGGGAGCAGCATACCTCCTGCAAATAAAAGAACAAAACTCTCCTTGCCGGCATGACTCTGGCAGCACCACTGGAACATTGGCAGCATAACTTGTAACAGAGCAATAAGAGAACAAGAACAGCTAGTTTAGTAAGTTTAACTTCCCCGAGCAAATCCACTTTAGATTGAAAACTCCACTTCATTAATTTTTCCCAACAGGTCTTGCAGCTGTAAAAGTGTGTGTGTGTGGGGGGGCTCCTGCTCCCCCTGGATCTATGGTTCCAGCACCCATGTTCAAACACTATGGCAGCCCCAAAATCTTCAAATAAACATCTACAGAAAATAAATCCAAGATGAAGAACAGTCCCCCTGACAGGCAAACACTCCTTCCAAAAAATTAGGAAATAAATAATAAATGAGTCAGTTATGGAAGAAGTGAAGCTAGGCAGTCCACAGATATGTTGCTCTGGATAAATCCAAGATGAATAGATCAAACAAGGTACATCCAAATAAAGCATAGGATTCTGTATTTCACACAAAACAATTTATTGCAACGGACAAGCGCTTTCGCTAAACATAGCTTCTTCAGGTCACTTTAAAGTGCCCTTAACAAAGCCGAACTGGGTCAGGTCAAGTGTTTGGAGGTTCCCAATGTCTTTGTTAATGAGTTCCATGATGATGCGCTCCATAGCCTTGCAGACCAGGCTAGTCAGGCTTATGGGGCAATAGTTACCAGGGTCAGTTGTGGCCCCTCCTTTGTGGAGAGGAATAACTGTTGCTGTGCACCATTCTATGGGCACGTAGCCTGTGGAGAGGCTGAGGTTGAACAGTGTGTTTAGGTGGGGGGTTAGTTCATTCTGTAGTTCATGCAAGACGCAGCCTGGGACACCATCTGGCCCCATTGACGCTGTGTTTTTGGCTTTTGAAAGGGCTGTTTTCACCTATGCGTCTGTGATTTTTTTGGGACACTACACTTTTCTGGTATTGTTGTGGGCCCTTTTGGAGGTGAGAGGGGGGGTGAAGTTTGCACTGAATCTATCTGCCAGGATGTTGCAATATCAGTAGGTTCAGTATATTTTGTGCTATTTTGCACTAGTTCAGTGCATATCTGTGAGTTGCCACTTAGATTCTTAACATAGCTAAAGAAGGCTTTGTAGTTATCTTTTGAATCCTTGGCTATTTTTCTTTCAAAGTTAGCCTTGGATGATTTCATGAGGGACCTTAGTTTCTTACTGATACTGATCAGGGATGTCTTTCCTTCTTGGGATTTGCTTTTTTTCTGAACTAGTTTCCTCCTTCTAGTGTACAGCCTGTTTATTGCAGGGCTCCACCAAACTGGTTTCCCTCTCTTAGAGGAGTGAGTCTTGGTTTTGCTAGGGATGGCACGATCCATGCATCCTTGTAGGTGCTCATAGAGCACATTTGTAAAGGAGTCTGCCCAAGGGCAGCATTATCCTTTAGCGTGGGGGCTGTGAAACTTACCACCTCTGTCTTAAGTAAGGTGAAGTTTGCTTTAGAAAAGTTTTTTACTGTGGTTTCCTTAGTTGGGGGTGGTGGTGGAGTGTGGACATCCAGAGTGATTAGTTTATGGTCTGATCTAACCAGTGACGGGTTGACCTCCAGTGTGGAACACCTGTTGCCCATGTTGGTGATGACCAGGTCCAATATGTTTTCACCTCTGGTAGGGGAGTTTACCAGCTGATCCAGGGCATTTGAGTTGATGAATTCCAGGAAGCGCTGGGCCTGGGAATTTGTACTCGAGTAGGTTTCCCAGTGAATGGTAGGGTAATTGAAATCGCTCAGTATCAGGGTGCTCAGTAGGACCTTCATGTTTTCCAGTGTCTCCAGAAAGGTGGAGTGGTGGTCCTGGGTCATGGAGGGTGATCTGTAGCAGGCCACAATTTGCATTGCAGATTTTCCTGATGTTAGTTGCACATGGATGATCTCAGAGGTATCATGCTGTGCCACTAACCTGGAGGTGTAGGTATCCTTGATGAATATGGATACACCCCCTCCTTTTTTGTTTCGGTCCGTGTTCTGTGGCCGAAACCTGTGATATGAGTTGTAGCCCGGTAGTGCTGGGGTGCTCTCTCTAGCCTTGAACCAGGTTTCAGTTACTGCACAGATGTCGATGTTCTCCATACTGAGGAGCGCTTCGAGCGCGTGCATTTTGAGATTTAAACTCCTGGCATTGAGTAGCATAACCCTCAGTTTTTTGTTAATTGTGCTGTTTATGGAGGTGGGTTTGACTTTTGAGCCTTGCCTAAAAAAGGCACTATGGGGGCAGCAAGAGCTTTGGCCAGTATTCGAAAGCCTAGGGGTGACAGGTGCAATTTTCTTTTAGTCAGTTCAGCTCGAGCTTCATGACGGTTTGGGCATGTGAAAGGTGCCCTGAAGCTTTGGAAGCTGGCTGGCTGTTATATCCTTGCTGGGATAACACCCCATATAGGCTAGTGAAGCAGTGATCAATGTGAAGAGTATCTGTAAGTATTACACAGAACAATACTATCATTTTGTTTTATTTTAATTTACTTATGTCTTACCTGATTTCCTATATGGTAAACCTATCTAAGAATGAAGGGGCAACTCAGGTACCAGAAGTCCTAATGCTGTATTTGTGAATGAAATGTAGAGATCACAGTAAGAACCTGAACCTTGCACAAAATGCCACTGAATTAGGCTGCTCTTTAGTTCTGATATCCTAGTGGGGACATATTTACCAGTATAATAAGAGTTCAGCAGGCTTAAAACTTGGCTCAAGTCACTTTGGCCTGTTACTTATTACAAAATGAACAGTATTTTTTTTCTGTTAACTCCATAATGCCTAAAGCTTCTACCCTGACAATCTTATCAGTTAATGGTTTTCATTTCAGCACAACTAATAAAAAATGTGTGTGCCTTGCATGATAGCCAACTGAATTTTGAAGCAAAAAAACTGAAGTGTAATGAAATAAAAATCAAAGCAGCAATTTATTATTTCAAAAAGAAGCACAAAATGGTGGTATCCAAAGGAATACACATTATTCAATAGACCAAATGATCAGAGCTTTCATGGACAAGGCACTTTTTTCAAGCAAAATCAACAGCTTATCCTTCCAAATAGTGAAGAAGGCAGGTCTTTATTATACTTTATAGGAAACTCCTTGCTGCTGACTTTATAATGAATATTTTCCCTGTGCTCTTTCTGTCATGTTGCTGTATGGATCTAAACCCTGCACTGCTATGGCTTACCATGGGATGGCTAAAATTTATACTGAAGACAAATGAATAGAAGACTCTTGTGTGCTACTTACAATGTGGCTCTCATAAACTTATAAATAGTCACAACTCTGACTTGGTCACAAAATCCATTATAATAATACCATGGTCACAAAATCCATTATAATAATACCAACCCTTCCATCTGTAACTTGCCTGACTTGTAGTATGACCCTGGAAGAGAACCAGGGATCACTGAGATGTAGTATCTGACAATCCTTCCATCTTTGGGGATGGGGGTCTTTGTTATTGGTGCGGCACAGCTTCCCTGACAATATTATAGGAAAACTAAGAATGTAAATGTGGGTCACTTTATCTCCATTGATTTATTTGTTTTTTACAACCTGTGCACAGATCTTTGATGTCACCCTGTTAATGTATTAATGGATTTTTTATTTGTTTTATGTCCGTCTCTTCTGACTACTAACTCCCCCATCTCCCTTTCATTGCCCTTCCCCCTCCCCATAATGTTTGCATATAGTTGAATGACTCTGTCCTCTGCATATTCACATTTCTTTCACCTCCTCCCTCATTGAAGTGCTCTGCAGTCTCAGTTTTTTTTAATCTAGCTAAACCACCACATACATTTCTGTTAAGTTACTGTGTTCTTATATTCAATCTTTATTTTTTTTCTGTTATTGTACTGGGTACTCATAATCAGGGTGGGTTAGCATAATGATTTCTGTCTTTAACTTACATATATAATGTGCAGGGTTTGATTCTGACAGCTGGTTATTGGCTAGGCTTGTAATAATCTACAGATGGATAGCTTAGTATTTACCTGTGAATTCAGCATACTTCATCCTTTCTAGCCCACATGATTTATTGCAAATATAACTATATTATTATTATTATGTTCTTGTTTTAATACAGATTATCACAGTGCTGTGGTTTCATAATAACACCAATACCTGCCTTTCCAGTCTGTTTCTTAGTCCAGGCTTGTAACTTAATGCATTTTCACATTCATACCGAATCCAACATATTATTTTGTTGTGAGTTCCTTTTGTATCCTAATGTCTCTCTGCCCTGTGTGGCAGTTTTGTGTTGCTGGTGCTTACAATTTGTACCTTTCATTCTTTCTCCTCGGTGTCAGTACATTGATCTGACTTCTGGCTTGCAAATCGCCTTGAATAAGCTGGTGGTGCAGCAGTAGCATTGTCGCCTCACAGCAAGAGATTCTCCCATTCGATTCTCGGCTGGAGCACCTTCTGTGGGGAATCTGCATGTCCTCCCCGCGGTTGAGTGGCGTTCAAAAGACATCTGTGAATGGGCATGCCTGGCACCTCGGCACCGTAAAAAAATCTACTGCCAATCATTAGCGAATCGGAGTTCTGCTGTGGCGACCCCTAACCGGGAAAAGCCAAAAGAAGAAGAAGAACAACAACTGTACTAAGTCTGTATGGCCATATGTCAAACAATCATATCAAATAGAAAGTAATCAAGCACAACTGGTCTATCACCAGCCAATCAAATAACAAGGAAAAGTTTAAACATGTTTTTTGCAGAGAATGCCCCACACCACCTGCTAATTGTATATATCAATACCAGGATTGCAATACAATTAGGAAAGGGTAAATTTTTCCATCCTCATTATACTGCAGTCTTACACTGAACAAAGTCGAGACATGCGATCAGCTGTACTGGCTTTTTTAATCTTCAAAAAATGGTACTGTCATAGGTTTATAAGTGAATATTAGGTTAATTTCCATGAAGAGCCATTTTAGGCTTAGTCAGTAACTTGAGGTCAGTATCAAACCTTGCATTTTGTGTTTACGTGGTAAAGACCTTAACCATTATGCCAAACCCATACTGCTAAAACTCATTGAACTTGCCTGATTGAGAGTAAAACTCAGGCTGTAGCAGTGAGAGTACAAAATCCTAAATACCAGACCGCCAGGGATCCCCCAATGAAATAGTCCTTTCAGTCAGTTGTTGGCAACCATATGCACACACAAATGCACACACATGCACACATAAATAAATAATTAACAGTAAAGTTGAAAGCATCAGTGCTGCTAAGAGATGGATATTTTCTTTTGCTGCAGTTTATGTAATAAATCAAGCCTCACATTTAGTAGAGAATAAATGCTACAGACTGCAGAAGGGATCACAGTTCTGTATTCTCAGCAAAACTCTTGTCTCTATTTTTAGACTTACCACTACATTAAAATTACATTCCTCAAGTATAGTGGCAGGACTAAATTAAATCCACTAATGGTTTTCCTTCAAGCAGTGACTTCAATCACGGTTTCTAGGCAGTCCGTCTAAAACACTTGATCTGCACCACATCTGAGAGTGCAGTTAAGCTATAAATAGATATACATATCAGAGTCTACAACTATATATTGTTTGGTGGCTATGGAAAGCTCACAAGTTGTGTTCTATCAAAAACGGGCAGTGAATAAACACATGCTGGTACCTGCACAGACCTGATGTGAATACTTTGTCTCAGGATGCAGATGTTCAGTATACATGGATGTTGGCAAAGGTGCACTATTAACAGGGATAGTGTCCACAGGAAAAAAAAATGAAAGTGTGCTGAAAGGTTATTGTTTTGTACTGTGTAAGTGACCTCAGCATGGGTAATTTTTCTGATACCTTTAAATGATTCTCATGTTAGTGGTCTACAGGTAGCACATATCACTGCAACACAACATTTTTATTTCAGCAAAGCTGATATAAAGAGAGAGAGTGTAAATACAACAGAAGCCTATGGTGCCTGGATTGGAGGGATCATTTACAGGAATCATGCTTCATACAGTGAAAACTCCACTTTAATGCATAAGCAATCTTTCAGTCTTCCCATGCATAAAGTGACACAGACAGATGTGCACACACGCGTGCATGCATGCACGCACACACACACACATGCATACATATGCACACATAGACACACACAATCACACAGACATTATCACATATAGATGCACACACAAACATATGTATGTACACACACACACACACACACACACACACACACACACACACACACACACACACACACACACACACACACACACACATACACACACACACAATTTGTTAAAAAATTCCTAAACTCAATTAGCTAACAGATATTTTTGGTTTCTCATAGAGAACAACAAGAGCACTTACAGGTCAATGGGAGAACAGCCACATAATTCATTTGAAGCATAATTCATGCATCTTCATTTCCTGGATTTTCATCCTATTTCATTGTACAGCAATAGTCATCTCTTCTGTTCTGTTATGGTGGGACAAACATTAGTCACTAATGCAATAGTCATCTCTTGTGTTGTGGTTGTACAAACATTAGTCACTAATGCAATAGTCATCTCTTGTGTTGTGGTGGAACAAACATTAGTCACTAATGCAATAGTCATCCCTCGTGTTGTAGTGGAACAGACAGTAGTCACTAATGCTTTAGTCAATTCTTATATTGTGGTGGATCAAACATCAGTCACTAATGCAATAGTCATCTCTTGTGTTGTGGTGGAACAAACATTAGTCACTAATGCAATAGTCATCCCTTGTGTTGTGGTGGAAAAAATATTAGTCACTAATGCAATAGCCATCTCTTCTATTGTAGTGGATTGAACATTAGTTACTAATGCAATAGTGACCTTTTAGGTTGTGGTTGAACAAACATTAGTCACTAATGCAATAGTCATCTCTTGTGTTGTGATGGAACAAACATTAGTCACTAATACAATAATCATCTCTTATGTTATGGTGGATAAAACTTAAGTCACTAATGCAATAGTCATCTATTGCGTTGTGATGGAACAAACATTAGTCACTAATGCTATAGTCATCTCTTGTGTTATGATGGAACAAACATTAGTCACTATTGCAATAGCTATCTCTTTTGTTGTACTGGATGAAACATTGGTTACTAATGCAGTAGTCATCTTTTGGGTTGTGGTGGTCAAACATTAGTCACTAAAGAAATATCCATCTCTTGTGTTGTGGTGGAACAAACATTAGTCACTAATGCAATAGTCATCTCTTGTGTTATGGTGGATAAAACATCAGTCACTAATGCAATAGTCATCTTTTGTGTTATGGTGGAACAAACATTAGTCACTAATGCAATAGTCATCTCTTCTGTTATGGTGGAACAAATATTAGTCACTAATTCAATAGCCATCTCTTCTGTTGTAGTGGATCAAACATTAGTCACTAATACAATAGTCATCTCTTGTGTTGTAGCGGATCAAACTATAGTCACTTTTACAAAAGTAATTTCTTGTGTTGTAGCAGATCGAACATTGATCACTTTTACAATAGTCATCTCTTGTGTTGTAGCGGATCGAGCATTAGGTTCATAGGTAGGTACTAGGCTATTAGCCCTAGGGCCTATATAAGCCTAGCCAAAAAAGGTATCCTGGCTTTCGCCACCCAAGAAAATTATTTTCCTGTGCCTCTGTCGAGCAGAGCCACAGAGGTGATCCCCGGGGTGAAATTCCTATTTCCCATCCAATCATCAAGATTTTTCTTGAAGAGTGCTAATGAGGAGCTTTGTTTGATATAGATAGGTAGTTTGTTCCAGAGTATGGGAAGCCTCTGGGATAGGAATCTATTCCTCCAGCATGTTCTGTTTATTGTGGTGACAAGGGTTATGTCCCTAGAGTGTGAAGCTTGGTGGGATTGGGATTTCTTTAAGTGGAGCATGTCCAGCAGCTCTGGGTATGACATAGCTTTGTATGTTAGGCAGAGATCGCCTCTGAGTAGGTGATATGCGACGGAGTAAAGCTGGAGATTTTTGAGATGGTCTGCGTAGGGCATCTGTTTGAGGCCGGTAATCCTCTTTGTGAGGTATTTTTGCAGCCTTTCCAGTTGTTGTAGATGTCTTTTGAGGAACATACCAAAAAGGGCATTGTACTCTATAATGGGTATAATGAGTGATGAGTAGAGGGGAACAATGACCTCTTTTTTCCTGGATGAGAAACCTTTTGGGATGAGGTGTGCCATGTAGAAGGATTTCCTGACTACTGTAGTGATGTGATTATCAAAGGAGAGACTACTGTCCACCTGTGTCCCAAGGTCTCTTATCACACTTTCAGTGTTAAGTAGACTACCACCTATGTGGCAGCTTGTGGGTACAGAGTTTTTACCAAAGGGGATGACAATGCAATTTTTGGCATTGAGCTTGAGACCATGGATTTCACACCAGGCATCTGGCTCATTGAGGCCCTTTTGTAGGAGGTCCACATTGTTAGGAGTTTCGATTATGGCTCCTAGTTTGCAGTCATCTGCAAACTTCATTAGCCAAATACCTTCTGTGTTAGCCTGTTGACTTTTTCGAAACAGTCACCAAAGCCATTGATGAGGGAAAGGCAGTCCATACAGCCTACCTCGATCTGGCTAAGGCCTTTGATACAATACCCCACTCGGGTATCATTGAAAAACTCATCAGCTTAAATGTTAACCCATACATCACAAGATGGGTTGCAAACTGGCTGAGTGACAGAACCCACAGGGTCAGAGTTGCTGGCGCCATGTCAGACTCAAAGCCTGTCACAAGTGGTGTACCACAGGGCTCAGTCCTGGGCCCACTCTTGTTTGGCATCTACTTTTCCAAGTACAAGCAAACACAGGAGGGTTATGGCTGACAAAGTTTGCAGATGACTGCAAACTGGGCCATAGTAGAAAACACATCTGACACAGATATCCTTCAGAAGGGTCTCACAGAAACGGATAACTGGTGCCAGAGCCATGGCCTAAAGTTAAATGCCAAAAATGCATAGTCATACCCTTCGGGAAAAACAAGGTTACCCCTAGCTACCAAATAGGTGGCAATCCACTGAGTACAGAAGAAGTTATCAGGGACCTGGGGACCCAGGTTGATAGTAGTCTGTCATTCGACACCCATGTAGCTAAAGTAGTTAGGAAGACCTTCTACATTGCCCACCTTATCATGAAGGGATTCTCATCTAGATCAAGGGAGGTCATAGTCTCCCTATACTCATCACTCATCAGACCAATGATTGAATACAATGCCCTATTCGAATGTATCTGACACGACACTTGCAGCAGCTGGAGAGGCCACAAAGTTCCTCACCAAAAGGATAAAGGGTCTCAAACATCTGTCCTATGCTGCCCGACTGAAAGAACTCCAGCTCTATTCAGTCACTTACCGCTTGCTCAGAGGTGACCTTTGCCTAACATACAAGGCCATGTCAAACCCAGATTTGATGAATATGCTTCACCTCAAAAATCTAGATCCGTCAGAGCCACAAGGGCGGAGACTTAAACCTCGACACGGCTATTAATAGGACGTGCTGGAGGGATAGATTCATCACCCAAAGACTCCCTATGCTGTGGAATAAAATCCCGGTATATGTGAGGCAGAGCACCTCGCTGGCCTTGTTCAAGAGAAATCTTGACCAATGGATGGGAGATCGCAGATATACCCCAGGGATTACCTCAGTGTCACTGCTCAACAGAGGCACAGCAAAATAATGGGTATAGTTCCCCATACTAAAGGGGTGGCTTAAGCCACAAAACTATGGGCTAGGCTTGTAAATGCCCTCGGGCAGATAGCCTAGTATGAACCTATGAACCTATGAACCTATGTACTTCAGAAAAGTAGATACCAAACAGGAGCGGACCCAGGACTGAACCCTGTGGTACTCCACTTGTCATTGGTCTGAAGTCGGATTTGAAGTCTGCTACTTTCACAGTGTGGGTTCTCTCAGTGAGACAGTTGGCAACCCATCTTGTGACGTAGGGATTTATACCTAGTTTAGTGAGTTTATCTATAATTTCAGAGTGGGGGATGGTGTCAAAAGCCTCGGCGAGATCTAGATAGGCTGTGTGAACCGCCTTACCCTCGTCTACGGCTTTGGTGACTGCTTCAAAAAAGTCTATCAGGTTTAGGAGACATGAGCTGCCTTTTACAAACCTGAACTGGGTGGGGTCCAGAGTTTGGAGATTACCAATGTCTTTGTTTATAAGTTCCATGATGAAATGTTTCATGGCCTTGCAGACCAGGCTCGTTAGGCTAATGGGGGGGGGGGTAGTTCCCAGGGTCCGTGGTGGCTCCCCCTTTGTGGAGTGGGATAACCATTGCTGTGCACCATTCAGTGAGCACAAAGCCTGAGGTGAGGCTATGATTGAACATGGTGCTTAAGTGGGAATGCCAGTTCATTCTGCAGTTCCTGGGATGTTGTCAGGTCCCATGATTGCTGTGTTCTTGGCTTTGGAGAGTGTAGTTTTTACCTGTGCAGCTGTGATTACAGGAACTTTGCATTCTTCCTGTATAGAGATGGACCCTTTAGGGGATGAGGGGGGGTAAAGTTAGCACTGAACCTATCTGCCAGGATGTTGGCAATATCAGTTGGTTCTGTATATTTAGTGCCATTGTGCTGTAACTCAGAGCAGATCTGAGTGCTGCCATTGAAATTCTTGACATAGCTATAGAATGCTTTGTGGTTGTTTAGTCACTTTTACGATAGTTATCTCTTGTGTTGTAGTTGCTCAAACATTAGTTACAAATGTATTTCTACCTGGCGAACAGCCTTAAAGAGCTGTAGTAAATCATCCCTTAATCTGCAATTGGAAATGGGAGGCTGGTCCTCAGATCTTATCTTACAAAACTCCCTGTCATGAGTATAAACTACCAGATGAGTTTCTATGTTTAATTTTTACTTTTATATTATCACTTAGACCAGATCATTTAGGAGAAGTAATGGGCTTGCTATGAGCGTATATGTAGGTGATTACTTTATTAGAGCACATTACTTTTCTGTTCTGATAATACATATGTTGACTCTCTCCCAATTAACCTTAACTGTTACTAGCTTACTTCAAACATAACAGAGATGGCTATAACAAGTTCTAGCTGGGGTTACGACTGTGGATGACAGAGATAGCTGACTAAGCCAGTGAGTAATTTGCTCTATCAGAAATGCAAAACAATGAAATACGAATGTACATTTTTTTTAAAAAATACATGTCTCCAAAATAGATAGCATCTTAGAAATAGAATCTTTGTTCTCAATGACATTTCAGTCGGTCAAGGGTGCCAGTGTGAGTGAAATCAATGCTAATGCACTTCTTGATGAAATAATACAGTGTAAAACGACATTCACTCAGTACTGTCAGGCTTTATATTTTTAAGCAAAGCTACCACTGCCCTCTGAAGGATGTTTTACCTATTCTTCTCCTTTTAATTAATGTAGTCAATGTTAAGTTGCTGTGATTTTGAGGCAAGACAATTTCCCCCATACATTGACTGCTTCACCAATATCATAATGTGACCATGTGACCTTTAGCTCACATTTGCTTCTTGAACCAATGTCCTTATTTTCAATTAAGTGCCTCAAAAGAATCATAGCACCAGTTTTATGCTCATTTCCATTTCCAATGGACGTCTTTTGCCAGGCAAGTAGGAGTGTTGTCTTTTTCTTTAATGCACCAAATAGGTCAGTGTGCAAAAGCAAAGTGATGCAGCTAGGCTTGGTAAAGAAATTCTGTTTTACTAGGACTACCGTGTTGTATAAAGCAACGGTTTATACCAACAAAAGAGGCAGTGAGATTATGTTCATATCATAAATTACAGACATCCAAAAAATTAATATGACGTCTGCAGCAAAAGGCCTAGCATTTAACTAAAATGTTTTAGGCCTGTATCATTAAAGTAGTGAAACACTGATGTCTTAATGTGTAACTTTACATTCTAAACTATAATATGTTTTTCTAATGTAGAAGCCCTAAATCAGAAATTACAAAGTTCATTAAAAAGATACACGGATATAATTGTAATAAGACTTGAAGACTTGTAAGTGTTAAACAGCACAGCAGGCTGTACTGAAACACTGAATCTGAAAAGTACGAGCAAAATAAATTTACCAGTGCATAACATGTTGATTAGAGACATCCTGCTGGGGTGCTACTGACTTACGTAGAAATAGATGTACAAGGACCCTAATGAATGAAAACCTGCATATCCAGTTTTCATATCTATTTTTCTGACTCATATCATTCTCATATGAATTATCTGCCTAATCACTGTCTATCCTTTAGAGATATGCATGTAATTACTGTAGAAGATAAGACACTGAATTCCTTTTAGGTGATTTAGCAGCAATGAAGGACAGGTCTCAGCTGTGTACTCCTTTGTTAAAACTGGAAATCATCTGTGAAAAAAAAAAAAACCTCAGCAGCATGTTTGCCAACAGAAATATTTGAGATTGCCGGATCTGTGGTGCTCGTCTGCAGTGACTACACTATTGGGATCTTGCCAAATTGTTCAGTGACCTCAGATTTAGAAGTTTGTGTGCACGGAAGGCAGATGGAGTTTTAAAGGTCATCCATTTTGCATTTAGCAGGTATATGCACGCAACTCATCCTGTGTCAGAGGCGGTTTTTAAATTTTAGCTACAACTGAAGCACTTGCTACAGAAAAAATGCTGACATTTCTGAAGGATATCGCCATACCTTTTGATAAAATCTGCTGTTATCGCCATACCTTTTGATAAAATCTGCTGTTAACAGAAGAATAACTGTGAGACATAAAAGCTTATATAGTTTAAATGTTTTGATTCAGTATGGTACATATTTTTGACTGAAAATTATATGTATGCCCCTTTGTTGCCTTTCAAATTTAGTACATATGACTATGGAATTAAACACTGGTCTATAATGGTCAATTAACTCTTCTATGATTCTATTTAATGCCTGTATGAGTAACCAATTTGCAAGTGCCAGAAGGCTAAAGGAATCCAAGTAATATCTTGCAAAATACATTGAAAAAAGTCACAGTTTCAGAATTTAATAGCTGAAGATTCAGCACTGCTTGGGTACACTGATGAAATGGGTTACTTGTCTCTGCCTGACTGCTAATCTGGATGTCCATCTTGTAAACAATTTATGCAGAATATATGTGAAGGAATCACCTGCTTGTGCACCTAAAATAAGATTTTATATTCACTAAGCACAATGAAAGGTTTAAAAGTCCCACTGTCTACAAGACAAGAGAAGCAGTGCATACTATGGCCATTTTGTGTGCGTGTGTGTGTGTGTGTGTGCCTCTTCTTATCTATATATATATATATATATATATATATATATATATATATATTTGTTTGTGTGTGCATACATTATATGTGTGTATGTTGTTGTGTCTTTCGGCTTATCCCGGTTAGGGGTCGCCACAGCGGAACTCCGGTCCGCTAATGTTTGATAGGGGATTTTTACATGCCGAGTTACCAGCCCTGACACACAACCTTCAACGAAGGCACGCCCATTCACGCATGCCTCCACACAGAAGACGCTGTAGCTGAGAATCGAACGTGACAACGTCTTACTGTGAGGCGACAATGCTACCGCAGCACCACTACCGCAGGATATTATATTATATTATATTAACTTCCTAAATAACAGATCCTTTTGTCAGACATAAACTAGGTTAATGGAAATAAATAAAAGGTTCAAGATCATATAATGTACAAGTTGCAGCAGAACGTGATTCAAACCCATGTCCCTATATTTATATTCCAACACATACAACTATGAAGCATTGCTTCCATTGCACAATGATAAGGGAAATCTTGAGGTCTGATTTGTTTAGACTTTGTCCAGTGATGTTAGCTTAACTTGCATGACCTAACTGTTAGTTCCAAACACATTTTAAATTGAATTGACTCCTGTACGCATTACGTAACTACAATACGGTTTTCCAGGATGTGGGCTGTTGATAATTTATCTAGTTCTTGTCTGGTTAAGTCACTTAACTTTGCCTCATGACACTATCATTTAAGGCGTATTGTAAATCCATCTTCCTGCTACCCGTTGATGGGATGCCTGTCAGTATTGCAGGTGACCTGGGATTGAATATAGGCTTATATGTTTGAAGGCGGACTTGGAGGTAGGAAAGGAAATAGGTTTAGGCCTCTACACTTCAAACAAAGGAGAAGGAACATCTCTACAACTATCTCTAGGAAAGCATGGTAGAAACTGCAAAACAGGAATAATAGCTGGTCTGTCTTGCAAGGCCTCATGTGTAGAAAGATATATACATGGTTAGTGAGAGCCTCAAGTAGTCTCTCTGTAAGGTGGTGAGGCATGCTGGGTAAGTGTAGATACATACCTTCCAAACCACTATATGACTGCAATTTTCCATTCCCAACCCTTAAAATCAGGGGGAAGGAATATGGGGCTATAGGTATGAGGTGCAAGGGAGGTGGTGCAGCAGAAATGGAAATAAAATGTGCATGTAACCTACACTGATGGCATTTTTATTGCTTTGATATAGTGAAGTAATGGTTTGTAGTGAAAATAAAAGCCCTCACTCTTCCATTACCGTAAATAATCACTTAGCACATGAGATCACTTGTCCGGCAGGCAACAGTGTGTTAGTTTAATGGAGAAGTGCTAAGAGGAGGTAATGTATTCTTCAGGAGAGTTTCATCTTCTGAAAATAGACATGCATTCTCAATAACATTATTGTCATGACCTATATCTCCCTAAATGTAGTTGCATACATAGCTGCAAAGACAGGGTGAGTTTTTTCTGGCAGTGACAAGTCCTGTAGGTATGCACATCAATGAATTTTTTAAATGAGATTATTCAGAGATAGTGCGCCAGATTAGTGTGAGAAGGACAGCTTCCATAAATACATATAATTGGACTTTGCAGGTTACTGCCAAGGGCATCATGCTAACACAACAGTGGAAGAAGGTAAATAAATATGAACTGACTTAAATAACTATATGATATAGGAAAGAAAGAATAGTTGTGTGAAATCTTACCATAACCATAGATGTCCTCATCTTCCATAGTGCAGTATTCATAACCTTTGGGATTCCCCGGCTAGGTGACCTGAACGTCCAGCCAGTATACAAAAGACTTT
This sequence comes from Protopterus annectens, assembly GCF_019279795.1. NCBI lineage: Eukaryota > Metazoa > Chordata > Ceratodontiformes > Protopteridae > Protopterus > Protopterus annectens. Next base: position 1,150,445,829 of record NC_056747.1, on the reverse strand, counting down.
TGCTACTGCATGGTAGGTTAGACATTGCACATAGCAAGGCAGGTAATGTAGGCCATAAGGGTGGCATCAGCATGTATCATTCCTCAGAACTGAAAGCCCCAGTCAGAACACCAGTCCAAGGATATGAGATATACAACATCATTCAAGAAACAGCAAGTACCAAAGGGGTAGGAGGGTGAGGTAGAATACGGCAACATGTAAGAGAAAGACATCTATGGTTATGGTAAGATTTTACACAACTGTTCTATGTTCTTCTATTCCTATGTTGCAGTATTCATAACCTTTGAAAGAGTACCAAAGCTCATGGAAAGGAAAGGGCGTATTGAGCAGAGGATGTCTCTATGAACCCATGTAGGATTGCCCTAGCAAATCCTGCTCTGGACCTGGAGATAGTGTCCAGTTTGTAATGTTTCATGAAGGTATTGACAGAAGATAATGTGGCCACTTCCAAAATAGATGCAGTGTCCAGACCTTTGAAGAAAGCCCCAGAAGAGACTACTGCCTAGTGGAGTGAGCCTTCATGGACAAAGAAAGTGTCTTTCCATGGGAGACATAAATGCATGAAATTGCCTTAGAAATCCAAGTAGAAATAGTTTGTTTGGAGACAGATTTTCCCAGCACCCTGGGATGGAAGGAAACAAACAATTGCTCAGAATTCCTAATAGACTTGGTTCTGTCCAGATAAAATCTGAGTTGTCTGTGCACATCCAAGGAATGAAGGAGCCTTTCACTAGGGTTTTTAGGGTTAGGAGTAAAGGTGGGCAGATGAATGAATTGGTTTAGGGACAAGTCGTTTACCATCTTGTGTATGAAGCAAGGGCGAGTATGAAGAGATAACAAGTTGGCAAGTCATTAAGACCTTAGAGTTCAGAAACTCTTCTGGCAGAAGTGGTGGCTACTAACAAGATTGTTTTCCAAGTACAACATTTTAAGGAAGCTGATGCTGCAGGCTCAAAGAGAGCCTGAGCAAGCTTCTTCAAGACAAAATTTAGATGCCAGGGAGGAGGGACAGGTTTCCTGGGAGGCCTAATGTGAAGGACACCTTTGAGTAAGAGCTTAACTTCTAACCTATATGCTAGGGGAGGAGATACAGGCAGACATGCTGAAATGGCTAACAGATGGGCCCAGCTAGTAGAAATGTGAATGGGCATACGGAAAAAGAAACACTTTTGTAAGATAACAGGCTTTCATTGTCTTTAATATTTATAACCAAAGATAATGTTAATGTTCTAGTTAATTGTTTTGTGTGGGTATTTGTAAGTACTTATTAGGCAGTCAGTCCAATAGAACAATAAGGAGTCTAGCCCAGATTCCCAATTGTCCCAAAGCACTGTCTGGTTAAGTGGCTTAGTCAATCTCACACAGTAGGCAAATGAATATGCAGGGATTCAAACCCTGTAGCTTTGGAACAAGAAGCACCTCATTAATAAGTCAGAACTGTAGCCCTCTGCATTAACTGCCAAACAATACAGCAAGGTTGAAAGATAGACGACCCTTCATATAATCAGTCCTTAACCCTGATGTCTTGTTGATTGACATGGCCAGATGATATGAAAAATTAGCGTGCAGCTGTTTCATTCTAATACATTAGGAAATAATAACAGTCAACAGCATTGTTGTCAATTTATTTTAAACCTGAATAATTTATGTTATTACTTATTTCACTGTTTGTTTGATGTAAAATTGTTAAAAATTGTGTATGCTTATTGGCAGCCAGGATGTTGATGCCTTTAGGAATTTGTATGTTCACTTTTCTGCAGAATCTGGTTCTTTCTCATTTAATGTCTGTTGCAGTACACACTATGCTAAATTTAAATTAACTGTGTGTGGGTATGTGTCCCAATGTGCTTTATCAGATACATTTGGCTGTGTATGTGTGCTTTTTGAATGCGCGCTCTGGAAAATGTCTGGGCAAGTTTCAAATGTGGCGCATTTTATGTATTTCAGAAATGAGTTGAAAGTTTCTGTCACTGCCTAAATCTGATGTCTCTTTATGAGATAGTGTATTTCTTTTGAAGGATTTTTATGTAAGGATAATTAGCATTAATTAACAGAAATGCATCAAACTGTGTATCTGTGAACAAAGCCTACTGAAAATGCACAGTATTGAAACTATATCAAAAGTAATTGAAAGTCATCAAATAGCATAGCAATGCATCCACATTCCCATTATTTATATTGTGTAACAATTTTAACTTATTTCTAGCTAATTAATTTACATTCTCTACAGAAATTATTTGCTTTGAAAAAGAACAGTTACTCTCATACATACCATAGTAGGGCTTCACCTATGTCTTGCTGAGTTACAACATGACAAAGAATCAAACAGATGAAAACTACCAGTCAAACCTTCAATTTGGTAAAAAAAAAAAAATATATATATATATATATATATATATATATATATATATATATATATATGTATATATATATATATCTTTTTCTGCAAACACAAGCATCTTCCCTCATACTCTGTGTGGGGGACATCACACCTCACACACACTTACTTGTATATAACAACTCCACAGTCACACTATCATGGAGAAATTTGTTAAAAAGTAAACTGGTTCTTGATGGACCCTTATAAGCTGCACTGTCAGTGATTTCTTGTGATAAAACAGTAAATGGGGAGTTTACTTGGGACATAAAACTTAACCATTTGTTAACTCATTTCTATTACATTAATTGAGTAGTAGTTGTAGTAGGAGAAATAGAAGTAGAAGTAGTATCAGTAGCAGTAGTAGTGATACTAGAAGTAGTAGTGATACTAGAAGTAGCAGCAATACTAGAAGAAGTATTAGTGGCAGTAGTAGTAGTAGTAATAATACTAGAAGTAGTAGTATAGGGAGTAGTAATACTAGAAGTAGTTGTAGCAGTAGTAGTAAGTAGCATCAGTAGTAGTAATAATATAAGTAGTAGTAAAAGTAGTATAAGTAGTAGTGTTAGATGTAGTAGTGACAGTAGTAGTAATACTAGAAGTAGTAGTATTAGTAGTAACATTAGTAGTATTAGTAGTAGCAGTAATATTAAAAATTGAAGTATTAGTATTAGTAGTAGCAGTAGTAGTGGTATTAGAAGTAGTAGTATTAGTAGCAGTAGTAATACTAGAAGTAGAGGTATTAGTAATGGGACTAGTAATACTAGAAGTAGTAATATTAGTAATAGTAGCAGTATTAGTAATCCAATAAGTGGCATTATCAGTAATAGTAGCAGTAGCAGTAGTAATACTAGAAGTAGTAATATTAACAGTAGTGGTAATGATAGCAATAATACTAGAAGTAGTAGTAGCAGCAGCAGAAGTAATAATAGAAGTAGTAGTAGCAGTAAAAGTAATATTAGAAGAAGTAGTAGTAATAGCAGTAGAAGTAGTAGTAGCAGTGATAGTAGTAATATTAGAAGAAGTAGTATTAATAGTAGCAGTAGTAATACTGGTAATATTAGCAGTAGTAGTAATACTAGAAGAAGTAGTAGTAATAAAAGTAGTAGTAGTGGTAGAATTAGTAGTAATATTATAAGTATTAGTATTAGTAGAAGCAGTAATAGTGATGGTAGAATAAGTAGTAGCAGTAGTAATAATACTAGAAGTAGTAGTAGTGGTAGTAGTAGTAGTAGCAATAGCAGTAATAATAGAAGTCCATAGTAGTAATACAGTGCCAGCCTAGAGTCAAGCTCAACAGGGTCTTCTTTCCCTGTTGATTCTGCCAAACCCATTCCTTTGGCTGTGGTTTCCCTAGATAGTAGGTAGGGACAGTGGGAATTTCATTCATCCATTCATGCGCATCACTAATTAGATGATGAAGCATTTGTCTACCATAAGAGAGTCATAGTTACTCCCGCCGTTTACCCATGCTTCATTGAATTTCTTCACTTTGACATTCAGAGCACTGGGCAGAAATCACATCGCTTCAACTCCCATCTCAGGCCTTCATGATGCTTTGTTTTAATTAAATAGTTAGATGTCCCCAGCTGCTAGCTGCCGGATAATGCGAGAAGCTGGTTGGGATCAGCATCCCCCACAGCCAGGGCGATCCACAGGAAGGTACTAGCACATGTCCAGAGTCGCCACCA